>NC_089587.1:125537851-125776092 GCF_019320115.1 Miscanthus floridulus
GTCTTACGAGTACATTGTGTACTCAGGGTTTATTTACCCCTGTTGCAAGTAATACATGAGAAGTACCTTTGTGTAGAGGATTCTTCTGGTGGGCATAGACGGATCCTCGTTCTTATTGCTAGATGTTTATTTTAAATTTCATTGTTTATCATTCTGCACTCTGACATTTGGTAATGTAATAATGTAATTTTTAAGAAACTCTGATGTATGAAATGGACAAGTATTGTAACTCGTTCTCATTATTGGATCCTTGGGAAAGATGTGGATCTTTCGGGTTCTCCCTTGGGATGTGCCCGACTGATATCGCCTGTTGTAGCTTGCTTTTGGGGTGCTTAGTGTCTGGTGGAAAATGAGCACCTCCGTAAGCGTGTTATTTTGGGCAGTTCTGCCACAGTTGGTACCAGAGCCAATAATGGTTACGAGTTTCATCACTCTTTTTCAAACTTAAAAATTTCACCAACAAATTTTTTACGAAAAGTATGATGCGATTAAATTATGTAAATAAGTATTAGCCCTAGCAATATGGTCTATCTAGGATAGCGGCACTATTTTATCTAATCGATTTTCTACAGGTACACTGACTTACGTTGCATAAGAAATCGTCTAGTATACAGAAAGTGAGTGTGCAATGTGCCAAATTTTTTTGCGAATGCCTCTATATTTCGGCTTGAATGAACGTATAGGACGATAGATGCAGCATGATAATAGCATTTTGCTTAAACTAAAATCCCCCTACATGTATAATTGGATTAGTAAAGTGATAGGATTAGTTAAAAGAATGCTTTAATTAAATGTGCTGTAATTTCCCTAATCCCTTGCTTCTGATCGGGAAGGTTGTTCTAAATGGATGGTTCCTATCTCTTATAGATGAATCTAAGGTTCGGATACGGGAGCACCAGTGCTAGAGCGACTCACGGTCTTGGCGAGGGCCAAGGCGAGAGTGGCCAGGCCAATGAGCATGGCAGTGGGGGAGTTAGGAGGCTCCACTTCTGGCTCCTCATCCTTTTCCGCCGCCGCCATTGCCACCGCCAATGACTCATGCTGAGATGATGGCGGAACTGATGGCTGCTCGTCAAGAGTCAGCCCGTGCCATGGAGCTAATGGCACAAGCTATCGCTAGCTTCGCCCGCGGAGGCCACGGGCGCAATGGTGGGAACGGGGGTGGTGCTCGCCGTCCTGAGGGACCCTCCTCTTACCAGGATTTCTTTAAGACCCACCCACCCACTTTCGCACTGACAGATGAGCCCCTAGATGTGGAGCACTGGCTTCACATTCTGGAGCAGAAGTTTCTGTTGCTCAACATGGCCGACGAGCAGAAAGTGCGCTTTGCAGCGTAGCAGCTATTGGGGTCTGCAAGTGCATGGTGGGATACCTTCCATGCCATGCAGTAGCTAGATCATCCGACAACCTAGCAGGAGTTTACAACAGCATTCAGAGAGTTCTATATTCCTGCTAGTGTCATCAACCGCACTATATTAATAAGTTCAATCACTTATCCTAGTATGCTAGCATTCATGTGGACACTGATGAGAAGAAGAAGGACCGCTTCTTTCGCGGCCTCTCTTATATCCTTCAGGAGAAGTTGTACACTACGAACTATTAGACCTTCGGGGCAATGATGAACACTGCCATCACCATGGAGGGCTTGCAGCGGGATTCCCAGGCAGAATGGAAGTGGAAATGGGTGGCTGTGGGATCTTCTAGCCACCCTCATACTCAGAAGGTATAGGTTGTCCAGCGGGGGCCCTATCAATCATCAGGTGGGCCTTCATTTTGGTAGCCCCAGCAGACTTCTTAGACTTCTTCCACACAGTATTATGCACCCACTCAGCAGGTGCAACCCCAGTAGCCTTAGGGATAGCAGGTCCCACCTCGCTAAGGGTTTGGAAACAAGCCTGACGCTTGCTTCAAATGTGGCAAAGATGGCCACTATGCCTAAGCGTGTCCCTAGAACCAACCAGCTTAGTCTGTGTCGACATGGAAATTTTGTCCCGTGCCGAGGGCACACGAGCAAGCCGAAAGGGTCCGCTCGATGGAGCTAGAGATCCGCCTAGCTTCAGCGTAGGGTGGTCGATCCTACGCACTCCTCCTGAGACGTGCTAGTCAATTTGACCCTATAATTAACAAGGGGAGAAAGTTTATCAGTAATTTAGGGCAGAACGTGCCGATGTTGCCATACAGTCCCAAATGTGTGGCTCTAAGAGCCAATATGAAAGGAGATTGACTAAATAGTTGATTCCAGCATATTCATAAGAATAAATCAGTTAAAGCTCATGAGGTTGTGTAAGAAGAATCAGTTATCGTTCAGGATGGATATCATTATTTATACAAACATTAGTCAATGGCAAAATGATATCAACAAGGATTAATTTATGTTAAGACAATGACTGCAAGTAACTAAACCCCTTTTTATATAAAAGAAAAAGCTCATCATCATTTAACCATTTAATAAAGATAAATCTAGTGAACATATTAGATCTCATCTATCGCTATGACCAGTGGGGCATGAGGCAGAATCATGCAGGCCATACAAACAACAATAGACTCGATGATCCTAACTTATTACTAATATCAGTGGGGCATGAGGTAGAATCATGTAGGCCATAATACAATAATAAGATCATGGGGTTAACACATCTTTCAACCTATCTCTACTTCAACAGTCTCGTGACAAGAACTGTTCGTGAAGGCACTCGATATCGGTTAAAATAGCTGACTCAGGCATAGCGCACAGTTAAGGTCATGCCCTCTCAAGAACAGATCTACCAAGTAACGATCCCCACTCCATAGTGCTAACAGTAGGGTGTGAGGCAGAATCGCACAGGCCATGATAACAGGCCATGAAATGGTTTTTGCTAGCCAATAGATCTACTCAAGATCAGACACGCCTTAACCGCACGCTATGCATGATCAAGATTGATATAAAACAGCCGATAAAACATAACTCATCATTTAAAGTGTAGATTAGATCAGTTTAGATTAACAAACGATGGGTTAAAAAAGATATAAGGCCGATCTAAATCAATCCCAATCGAGCGAAGTGATATTGCTGTAACTAAATAAACAATGGAAGCAATAAGCAATATCGGTAACTTAATGTTTACACCAAAATTTGGAGAGAAGAATGCGGGAATTCGAAGGCTTCCAAAATTGCGCCCATCAAGGAATCGATTGCATGAGGATCGATATCAACTGATTCAGATACGACTCTGGAATCAGATCTCTTTTGGTGACGTCAGCAGATAGCGATGATGAGCTATGGTTGGCACTAGGAAATTACATATTGGACTCTACAAAAAGGGAAAGATTAGGGTCCAAGTTATCTTAAATTAGGGATGTTTTCTTCTATGCCAAAGTTTGTAACAAGTCGTGCTCGAGTAGGATTCATGTTTAGGCTCCAGGTATAAATATCAGACCCCGGCTATTGTAAAAAACACACAATCAATCTAATACAAGTTATTTACTTTTTTCGGCTCCGGCCACCCCTTAGGAGTAGGAGTAGAGTAGATCTCGGTGAGTTCTTCAGCAAGTACGGCTGCATCGATCCAGTCGACCTCCACTGCTTGTCTGTAAGTACCGTCGTGGCTTATACCTCTGTTCGTACGGCTGCATCGATCTAGTCAACCTCCACTGCGACTCTGGTATAAGTTAGTTATTGATTCTTGTCTAGTTCAAGTAAGGCTGCATCGATCCGGTCGACCTCCACTGCTCGAACTAGATTAAGGTCAACTTATCGGCTCTATCTAAGGGTGGCGTTCCTTCGGATAGATTCATTAAGTTACCGATATTGCTTATTGCTTCCATTATTTATTTATTTATAGTAATATCACTTCACCCAATTGGGATTGATTTAGATCGGCCTTATATCTTATTTAACCCATCGTTTGTTAATCTAAACTGATCTAATCTACACTTTAAACTATGAGTTATGTTTTATCAGTTGTTTGCTATCAATCTTGACCGTGCATAGCGTGCGGTTAAGGCATGTTTGATCTTGAGTTGATCTATTGGCTAGCGAAAACTATTCCATGGCCCGTTATCATGGCCTGTGTGATTTTTTCTCACACCCCACTGTTAGCACCGTAGAGTGGGGATCGTTATTTGGTAGATTTGTTCTAGAGAGGGCATAACCTTAACTGTGCGCTATGCTTGAATTGGCTATTTTAGCCGATATCGAGCGCTTTCACGAACAGTTCATATCACGAGATCATTGAAGTAGGGATAGGTTGAAAGATGTGTTAGCCCCATGAACTTATTATTGTATTATGGCATGCATGATTCTGCCTCATGCCCCATTGATATTAGTGATAAGTTAGGGTCATCGAGTCTATTGTTGTTTCTATGGCCTACATGATTCTGCCTCATGCCCCACTCGTCATAGCGATAGATGAGATCTAATATGTTCATTAGATTTATCTTTATTAAATGGTTGAATAATGATGAGCTGTTTCTTTACATAAAAGAGGTTCGGTTACTCGTAGTCATTGGCTTAGCATAAACTAATTATTGTTGACATCTTATTATCATTGACCAATATTTGTCTAAATAATGATACTCATCCTAAACAATAACCGATTCATTTTACACAACCCCATGAGGTTTAACTGATTCATTCTTATGAATATGCTGGAATCGACTATTTAGTCGATCTCCTTTCATATCGACTCTTAGAGCCACACATTCGGGACTGTCTAGCAACACCGGCATGTTCCACCCAAAATTACTGATAAATTTTCTCTCCTTGTCAATTGCAGGGTCAAATTGACTGGCATGTGTTGGTAAGAGTGCGCAGGATCGACCATCCCTGCGCTGAAGCTAGGTGGATCTCTAGCTCTATCGAGCGGACCCTTCTGGCATGCTCGTGTGCCCTTGGCATGGGACAAAATTCTATGTCGACCCACATTTCTGGCATGCTTGGTGGGACCCCACAATCGTCATGGCGGTTCATAACAACAACGGCATCCTTATGGTACACTATGAAGATCTATTTGATGGAGATAGAGGTGTCATCAGCAAAGCTACAGATGAATTTCAGAACAAGTGTTTGTTGTCCTACACCAAAACATGTGACAACATAATTGTTCAGAAATATCCACTACTAAGAGTTCTATTGCACGGGCAGACAGATAAAATTGAAGCTGAAGATAGGCGTTTCTTTATGGAAGTTGTAGACAAATCTGTTCGTGATGCCATATCAAGCCATAATGAAGCTTTCTTGGACACATTCCACAATGCCATGAAAGAAACGATTCATGGGTTTCCAGTTGGGCTTGTTTATTACAACATTCTAGATCTGTCGACCCAAGGGACTAATCAAGTCGGTACCAGTCATCAAGAAGTAGCGCCAGCTGGTAATGGTGATGTCCAGGCAGTTCAGGGTTCATCTAAACAAGTTCAGGGTACTACTATGAATCAGATACAGTATAATCCTAGACCATCAGTACAACATGTGCAATAGCCGACGAGGCAAGGTCAGAACTAGGTGAACAATTTTGGCACATCAGGCCACATATCGTCGTCGGCTCAAAACATAGCACCATCGATTCAAAGGATCTGTAGAGATATAGATCCTCATGTCTATAATCAGAGACTTCAAGCAGTAAGCCAGCAAAGGACCCAACAGATAGAGATTCCATAAGGGTATCATTATGGCACAAATTACAACACCCTTCACATGATTCCGAATCTAGGGTATCAAGGCACACGGGATTTCAATCCACAGATGGGTCAGCAGGTGCAGAGAAATCCAAATTCACATGCTGACGAGTTGTTGCTAAAGGTGACCGAAATGATGAAGAATCAGTTTGGTCTGAAAGCCAAAAGGGCTGACCTTTTCGTACAAATGATCATATCCAGAATGGTATGATTTGGTCGCTCTTTCCACAAATTACAGGCTCCCAGAGTTCACTAAATTCACTGGCCAAGATAGTACAAGCATGATAGAACATGTCAGTCAACATCTTACGTAGTTGGGTGAGGCATCAGTTGAGGATGCCCATCGAGTTTGTTTCTTCTCCTTGTCCCTATCAGGGCTAGCCTTCACTTGGTTTTCATCACTGCCAGTCAATTCCATCGCCAATTGGGCTGACCTAGAGAAGAAGTTTTATACATATTTTTACACTAGGACTGGAGAAAAAAGATTACCGATCTAACAACTATAAGGCAAAAGACTAATGAATCGAACACTAAGTTTCTTCAGAGGTTCCGAGAGACTAGGAACTTGTGCTTCTCATTAAACTTGGCTGACGATCAGCTAGCTTCTTTAGCCATTTAGGGAATGCTGCCAATGTGGAAAGAAAAGCTGCTGCGACAAGAATTTGATAACTTGGGTCAATTGGCTCAACGAGTGGCAGTGCTCAATAGCCATTTCCAGAGCATGCGCAGGGACACTCAATTCTAGAAGAGTACCACAGTGGCCGAAGCTTATAATCCATACTCTATCGATGACAACTATGAAGATGAAGAAGAAGAGGTTGTTGTGGCTGAATGGAATTGGGGCAAGAAGATAGTAATGGTGCCAAATCCTTGGGGAGAGGAGTCAAAGAGAGCTATGACTTTGATGTCACCAAATCAGACAAGCTCTTCAATTTCTTACTTGAGAAGGGACAGATCAAGTTGCCCGATAATCATATTATGTTGCCCCTAATCAATTGAAGAATAAGAAGTTCTACAAATTCCATAATGCTACTTCTCATTCCACTAATGAATGCAGAATCTTTCAGCAGCATATATAGAGGGCCATTCAGCATGGGAGGCTCTAATTTGATACGCCTCAAAAAATGAAAGTTGATGATAATCCTTTCCTAGGAGATCAAAACATGGTTGACGCTAGGCTGATCAAAGGAAAGACTAAGGTCCTAACATCAGCCAAATCAAGAGAAGCTGGAACAGTTGATCCCAAGATGCAAATATTGGCCAACGAATATAGGGAAATTAAGAGACGTCGCGATAAGCAAAAGAGCCGATATGAGTAGGGGGAAATGCCAAAAGATGGGGCGACAAAGCCGCAAGTTACATCTCGGATCCTATTGAATAAGTGGCAGCGGTAGAAGGAAAAGGATTATCGGCGTTGGTTAAAGGGTCAAGCATACTACGTCAACTGGAAAAGGAGAGGTATGAAAGGAAACAAGCCGAATCACATTTGAATTGTTCCTTTCTTCAGACATTGTTGGAATAAAGGTTTGAAGTTGCCTACCAGACATGACTATCCAGAATGTAGCAATCAATATTGAGAGTTTAGGCAATCTCAAACCAACAGCCGGTCTATCCATGCTCAAGATGTATATCATCATAATAACATGGATCGACGCTTAAAAATGGAAGTGTTCATAATCAGCTAGGAAAAAGAGTTGTTGACCAAGACTGGACTGATTATGAAGAAGGCAATAAGAGAAAATGTGTTTGGCAGGAAGACCAATGGTGTCTAGGAGGTTTGACAAGAAGCCCGAAGAGAAGGGTGCAACGCCTATGGAATAAAGAGTTAGAATAGGCTCAAGCATCTAGTAAACCTCAAGTATGGCGTACTAAGCAAATAGCCGATAGAAAGCAACCATCGACTAATATCCAAATGGTTTTTCTATTGCCATCAGAATTCAGAGCTCCGGTAGACAAGAAGTTTATTCAGATTTTGATGAATCGGAGTATGAGGAGATGGTTGCCAAGTTGACAGTTGTACAACAAGCAATATTTGATAAGTCAGTCAAGCATTGGCACTTAAAAGCTTTATATATGAAAGGTTTTGTTGATGGGAAACCGATGAACAAGATGTTAGTGGACGAAGGTGCTTCTATCAATCTTATGCCTTACACCACTTTTTGTAAACTGGCAAAGGACCAGGAGATCTGATGGAGACTGACATGATGCTTAAAGATTTTCTAGGTAATGCATCTAAGACCCGGGAGGCAATAAACATCGAACTAACAATCGGGAGTAAGACTCTGCTCACCACATTCTTCGTCATCGATGGAAAAGGGTCGTACAGTTTGCTCCTTGGTTGTGATTAGATTCATGCGAACTGTTGTGTACCATCGACCATGCATCAGTGTTTGATTCAATGGCATGGGGATGATGTTGAACTAGTTTGCGCTGATGAGTCTGTGAGCATCGCAACATCCGATCTAGTCTTCTAGGAACTAGGAGACTTCGAATGCTTTTCTAGCAAATTATGGGAAGGAGGCTTCATTAAAATCAGCAATGAAAGCCAAAGCCGATGCAAGTAATCGGCTCCGAGAGTTTGTTTTAGTAAAAGTCATGGCTTCACGTCGGCCATGGGATTAAGAAAAATAAGCATTAGTCCTAGAGATGGGTTTAGGCCGACATATGTGAATGCTAAATCGAATCATAAGTACGATTTATAGTTGATAGATTTCTTAAAGGAGTTCTATTTTGCTTAACGGGATGCTTGACCTGGGTTGATCAATCGTTTAACCTTTGGTATGAAAAGTTCTATGACAAAATATTTAAAGGGACGTTATCCTAGCATTTGATCAACATTTGATAGCTGATTTGTTCAGCCATCGGCTCTAATAGCGGTACCAGAAAGGTATCGCCTCTAGTTTAAAAAATGAAAAAACTTCAAAGACATAAAAGCCGATACGATATGTATCGCCTCCAGAGCAAAAACAAACATGACAAAAATGTTCATGACACATACAGGGGCATTACACTGAGATGCGTTCATGGAAGAGCATGAGTCTTTGCTCATCAGTTTACCCTAAGTACATGCTAATTGAAGACCTTGTTCAATACATCTTGAGCAGATGTGATGTCCACAATGGCCTCCGCCGCGACGACAAAATCCTCAAGCAAATCATCATGCTCCTCGGGGCCATCGCCCATGGGGAAACCAGTCTCCATGGCATGGAGCTCATACCCTAGCTCTGGTAGGAAATTCAACATCATTGAGGAGACAAGCTATTGATTTTGAATTTTTTGTAAGAAAATTTCCCAAGTACTTTGCAAAAAGAAGCAAGGTTTCTTTCATCATACCATATCTCATTCATCAACTACTTAGATAGCATGTTTTCCCGATGATAAATCGTTCACAAGTGATAGGAAAAGCATGAAATATAGAATATGCGTACCTCCGCTTTGAACCAATGAATGCCTTCGCTCAAACTTTTTCCCAGTATGTACATATCAGCTAGACTTCGTCGGCCCTATGATCTCCGCGTTCTCAGTCAAACATATGATATGGCATGACCACACGTACTTCCAAGATCTGACTCATCCGTTTTGTGCCCACATACATCATGTATATATATGCATGGAAATCTGACTTGCATGCACTACATAAAGGGCTCTATCGGCTTGATGTCTTGATCTTCCAACCTTGAGCCGATTGCGAGCAATCTTTCATTTATTGATTCTGACTTTTCATAAGGCAATTATCAGTTTCAGAAATCCTGCAATTAGATCAAGTTGAGAACACAGAAAGAGCACTGTGAAAAATTCGCTTGCTAAAGCCACAAACTACAACAAAGGTCAGGGCTGGCCAAGAGGCTTCCTACGTTGGCAACTGAGCGTGCTGTAGGTACATCATGGTAGTGCAGATGCCTTTGTTGTCGTCGAACATGTCCTTACCAAGCACGAGCTTAGAGACCCTATCTTCCGCTAGCTCCTATCTTATCTCCCATGGAGTGGCGATCAGTCATGTTGGCACGGGGCTTCATGCTGAGTCATCTCAAGGGCACAGCGGTAAATGCTGAGGATCAGCCGAGGAGCTTGGCCACTGTGGCGGTCGGCTCAAATAGTCTACTAATGTCAACGCTGCTGCACTGCTCCGAGAAGGACGTGGATGCATCGAACACGGCGCAGCTAAGGTCACTCGCCATATCAACGAGACTCCATGTGGACAACAATGAACAACATTTGTCGTGTTATGGCCCAGACTCTTCCATGTCCTTTGCCCATCCATCAGTTATGCATCCATGAGAGAATATAGTCGATGTAGAGGAGGAGGTCCACAGCCTTGTTTGCCAGCATCACTTCCTTGTCATCATCGTTAGCCACGAGTTCCTTGATCTTGTTCCACGGTAACTTATTGCTGCTGCCACTAACCTTGCATTGCCACACATAATAGCAGTCTCTACCCGATCGGCCATTGTCAGCAAGTTGTGCTTTGATGAGATGTTGAGTGTGTCAAGCAAGAATTTTAGTGAGAACTTGTTAGTGCCTAGCATGACGTGATACACCAGGTCCTCATGCTTATTTATCCACAATTGGGGAACAAATGGTTCATAGGCTTGGGGCAGCTGATTCCACTTCATTGGAAGATGGCGTCCAGGACATAGGGCATCGGCAGTCATCACTAGTCCTCGCTCCGATGATCTGACCTCCTGAATGACAAGGGTGTCCTCGGCGATGACGATGAAGTAATCAAGCCAGATGACCTTATCCTGATATCCTTATTGATAGCTAATCTCCACCGTCTTCCGCATGTCGATAATAATTTTTAGCCGATGGTCTCCTATCGGCTGTCAGGTTGTCAACCTTTTTCGTATCTCTGATACAACCTCCCATGATGACTTTTCCTTCTTATCGAAAAATATACTTGGTCGAACAGCCGATGATAATAACCTATGGAGGGAAACTCAATGTGACCTCGACAATCAAACTAGTGACAGTCATCGGCTATTGGCTCTATGTGATTATTCTTGAAATTCCATTGCTATACCAGAAACTAATATCTCACTAGTCTTACACCCTTGTCGATCGGCTACAGACTTCGTCAGTTTGAAGGGTTAGGTCTTGAACCAATAGCCGATTCTACCTCAAGAGAGGTGATTGGTCTTTGTCAGCTTAGAGAGTAAATGCTTCATTGACAAGACCTTCCTCGCATGGCAACTTAAGGAAATAACAATTCCTTGCTTCCTAGTCCGCTCTTCAATAAAGGCCACTGGCAGTAAAACGCCTTCATTCATATGTAAAATAGCCGATCTCAATTAATCCATGTTATGTACGCATCCATGAATAGTAAGCCAATTTAAAAATAGTCGATCTCCATATATTAGAATAATCATTATTAATTTGATCTTCTCTTGCTTACATCGGTGGGCATAACAATGATATACTCTGAGCATCTTATCGTCTATTGACTTGATACCTTTGTTCTTGGCTACCACAATATTTAAACAAACTCTTAGAACCCTTCAATTCTCATAGCCGATTTTCTGTATGTTGATAATAACTTTCGGCCAATGATTATTGCTCAAAATCATTTGGCTAACGGTGGGGTAATTTGAAGAAATATTTCTTTAACCTATTAGCCATTTATAACAGCATGCAAACCTGACCTACAAAAAACCTGAGTTCGGACTCCACTTCTTTTTGTAGACACACACATGCAAATTTTCCTTTTATTTATTTCTTCATATATATGCATCCCGTGTCACAATATATTTGGAGTCCTGATTCTCGGCCATCATATCAATACTTGCATATGTGATAGTCCTTGCTAGATTCCTATTTGCACTCTGATCCCTTCCTTTTTTTGTTTCAGCAGCAAATTTAGTTGATTGTGGCTGCATCTGTTTCTGTCACTATGCCAATGGTGGCATGGCCTACAGTTCTTTCATGAGTCCGATCAATTGGGGATCCTCAGTACTTTAGTAAGTCCATCTACCACTTTATCTACTGATGTCATTGGTGGCATTGTGGCAGCAGCTGAAGTACATAAACCACCATGTGTTGGCAATGTGTCAACTTCTGATGCATCATCAGGACTTGCTAGCACGTATGTGACAAGAATTGAACTTCTCTCATGCTGGTCAGTTGGGAAGCCAAAGATGGTAATCTAGTGCAGCAGCTTTTCAACCAAATGCATGTCAGTGTCATGCAAATTTTCATCTGTACTTGCCTCAGCCCTTCCATCATCGGCTTTATTTAGCCGATTGGCTGTAGACATGTATATGCTTCCCTTTAGACAGCTTCTCCTTGTTAAACGTTGCACCTCTGTGATCACTCCTGTCAAATAATCCATGGTATGTGTTACTCGTCTGGCCTATCCCATGTTTATTTTATGATGACGAATTGACTCACAGTGTCTTGATGATGGTCGAATAAATGTCAACATCGGCCTCTAACTTCTGATCAAATGATTGTGGTCCCACCAAGCATGCCAGAAACGTGTGTCGACATGGAAATTTTGTCCCATACCGAGGGCACACGAGCAAGCTGGAACGGTCTGCTCGATGGAGCTAGAGATCCGCCTAGCTTCAGCGTAGGGGTGGTCGATCCTACGCACTCCTCCCGAGACATGCTAGTCAATTTGACCCTGCAATTGACAAGAAGAGAAAGTTTATTAGTAATTTAGGGCAAAACATGCCGGTGTTGCTAGATAGTCCTGAATGTGCGGCTCTGAGAGCCGATATGAAAGGAGATCGACTAAATAGTCGATTCCAGCATATTCATAAGAATAAATCAGTTAAAGCTTATGAGGTTGTGTAAGAAGAATCGGTTATCGTTCAGGATGGATATCATTATTTAGACAAATATTGGTCAATGGCAATAAGATGTCAACAGTAATTAGTTCATGCTAAGCCAATGACTACAAGTAACTGAACCCCTTTTTATGAAAGAAATAGCTCATCATCATTCAACCATTTAATAAAGATAAATCTAATGAACATATTAGATCTTATCTATCGCTATGACCAGTGGGGCATGAGCCAGAATCATGCAGGCCGTAGAAACAACAATAGACTCGACGACCCTAACTTATTACTAATACCAGTGGGGCATGAGGCAAAATCTTGCAAGTCATAATACAATAATAAGATCATGGGGCTAACACATTTTACAACCTATCTCTATTTTAACGATCTCGTAATGTGAATTGTTCATGAAAGCGCTCGATATCGGCTAAAACAGCCGATTTAGGCATAGCGCACAGTTAAAGTCATGCCCTCTCAGGAACAGATCTACCAAATAACGATCCCACTCCACGGTGCTAACAGTGGGGTGTGAGGCAGAATCACACAGGCCATGATAACGGACTATGGAACAGTTTTTGCTAGTCAATAGATCTACTCAAGATCAGACACGTCTTGAACGCGCGCTATGCACGATCAAGATTGATATAAAATAGCCGATCAAACATAACTTATCGTTTAAAGTGTAGATTAGATCAGTTTAGATTAACAAACGATGGTTAAACAAGATATAAGGCCGATCTAGATCAATCTCAATCGGGTGAAGTGATATTGCTATAATTAAATAAACAATGGAAGCAATAAGCAATATCGGTAACTTAATGAATCTATCCAAAGGAACGCCACCCTTATATAGAGCCGATAACTTTACCTTAATCCAGTTCGAGCAATAGAGGTCGACCGGATTGATGCAACCTTACTTGAACTAGACAAGAATTGATAACTAACTTATACCAGAGTCACAGTGGAGGTCGACAAGATCGATGCAGCCATACAAATAGAGGTATAAGCCATGACGGTACATACAGACAAGCACTAGAGGTCGACCAGATCGATGCAGCCGTACTTGCTAAAGAATTCACTGAGATCTACGCTACTCCTACTCCTAAGGGGTGGCCGGAGCCAAAAAAAAGTAAATAACTTGTATTGGATTGATTGTTTTTTTACAATAGCTAGGGGTTTATATTTATACCCTGGGCTGATAAGAGTCCTAAACGAACACGACTAGATAACAAAAAGAAATACCAAGATACATGGACTCTAATTTCCTTTATGTAGAATCCTTGTTGATGAAGCTTCCTTGTTTGCTACGTTTCCTTGTTTCTTTTATCCTAATATGCACCTGGATGTCATGTCTCTCTCAAATTAATTAAATAATATTTCTTGGCCGGCTCATAAATATCCCTTAATTAGGAAACTTTCTCACTTTTGGCATCATCGGCCGATCTCTTTCTTTCTAGGATAAGTTTACCAAATTTTGGTGTAAACAGTCTGCTCAACCATCGGCGAACTCTAGGCTAGTCAAGCGGACTGTGATCAAGAGGAAGGTTCTAGCCAGCCGATCTGGATAGGTGAATTTCACAGATGCTGAGCAGATATTGCAGCAGGAACCGGTGATTGCTGGTATGCTTACCATCAATTCCCATCCAGCTTATGTGTTGTTCGATTCTAGTGCATCACATTCCTTTATGAGCATGGGATTTGTAGATCGGCACAAGTTACCACTTATGGCTATACCGTATGCCTATAGAATCCGTACTGCGGGTTCACAAATGTTCATCAATACTAGAACGGACATAGTAAGCTTGGTATTAGCCACCCACACTTACCGCCTACAGTTCATGGTAGTGTCTGGGCAAGGCATTGATGTTATTCTTGGATTGAACTGGTTGCGAGTGTATGGGGTAGTCTTAGATTTGAAGCGGAGAAGTGTCGAGTTATGGCTTCCTTCTTCTGAGGATAGGATGTCTCTTCTTGTACCCTCAGATCCAGTCTTACCTATTGCTGCCCATGCTAAAGTCTCTCCTGATCTTACCCCCATCCCTATGGTATGTGAGTTCCCAGATATTTTTCCTGAAGATATTCCTGGGTTGCCACCGGACAGAGAGGTGGAATTCTCCATTAAGCTAGAGCCTGGTACTACTCCTATCTCCCGACGCCTGTACCGCATGGCTCTAAGAGAATTGGCTGAGATGAAGAAGCAGCTGGAAGAGTTGATGGAAAAAGGTTTCATCTATCCTAGTTCTTCACCATGGGGTTGTCCAGCCATTTTTGTGAAGAAGAATGATGGTACTCTACGGATGTGTGTGGATTGCTGCCCTCTTAATGTGGTAACAGTTAAGAACAAGTTTCCTTTACCCCACATAGATACTTTATTCGATCAACTAGCTGATGCCATGGTGTTCTTGAAGATTGACCTTCGATCAGGCTATCATCAGATCAAGATCAGACCATATGATATACCAAAGACAACTTTTTCTACTAGGTGTGGGCTGTATGAGTACCTGTAATGTCTTTTGGTCTCACCAATGCTCCTGCCTTCTTCATGTACCTGATGAATTCAGTCCTTATGCCAGAGCTAGACAAGTTTATGGTAGTATTCATTGAAGATATCCTGATATATTCCAAGAATGATGAAGAGCATGCCCAACACCTTCGGATAGTACTGGCTCGACTAAGGGAGCACAAGTTGTATGCTAAGTTCAGCAAGTGTGAATTTTGATTAGATCGAGTGTAGTTTTTGGGGCATGTGTTGACACCTGATGGTGTTTTAGTAGATCCCAACAAGGTGCAAGATGTGTTGGATTGAAAGTCTCCCAAGTTTGTGCACTAGATTCGTCAGTTCCTTGGTCTAGCTAGGTACTATCAATGTTTCATCCCAGATTTCTCCAAGATAGCCTAGCTAATGACCAAGCTACTCCAAAAAGAAGCTAAGTTTGATTGGAGCCCAGCCTATGAAGAAGCCTTCCAAGCTCTGAAGACATTTCTGACCACTGCTCCTGTGTTGGCCCAACCGGACATTGATAGACCCTTTGTGTATATTGTGATGCCTCGAAGACAAAGTTGGGATGTGTGCTTATGCAAGATGGGCGTGTGATAGCTTATGCTTCGCGCCAACTAAAAAAGCACGAGGTGAATTACCCCACTCATGACTTAGAGCTGGCTGCTGTGGTCCATGCTCTGAATATTTGGAGACACTATCTGTTGGGTAACAAAGTGCATATCTTTACAGATCACAAGAGCCTCAAGTATATTTTCACTCAGTCCGAGCTGAATATGAGGCAAAGGAGATAGTTAGAATTGATAAAGGATTATAACTTGGAAGTCCATTATCACCTAGGAAAGGCCAATATAGTGGCTGATGCTTTGAGCCGAAAGTCACATCAGAATGAAGAAACACCTTTGTCTCTCAACCATGCAGAGGTGTTGGCTCACATTGCCTTGACCTCAGAGTTGCTTGAGTAGATTATTCTAGAGCAAAGGCAAGACCCCGAAGAAATTCCCCACATCAAAAAATTGATTGCCAAAGGGTGTGGCCCTCACTTTAGTGTTGATGAGCATGGTGTAGTGAGATACAAGGATAGGCTGGTGCTTCCATTCAGTGAGGAGCTAAGGAGGAAGATTTTGAGTGAAGCCCATCATTCAAAGCTATCTATTCATCCTGGCAGCAATAAGATGTATCATGATCTATGCCACTTGTACTGGTGGTCCAACATGAAGCAGGACATCACCCGGCACGTCGTGGAGTGCGACACTTGTGGTAGAGTTAAGGTAGATGATATGCATACTCCAGAAAATTTGTAGCCCTTGCCCATTCCTATGTGGAAATGGGAAGATATTTCCATAGATTTCATTGTAGGTTTACCCCGCGTAACCAAGGGCTATAACTCTATCTAGGTCATTGTGGACCATCTCACTAAGTCTGCTCATTTTATCCCAGTGAAGATTTCATATACAACCAAGAAGTATGCTGAGATATACTTTGATCGGATTGTGACCCTACACGGAGTTCCCCTTACTATCATCTCTGATAGGGGATTAGTTTTTATCTCTCGCTTCTGGGAGCAACTCCAGGAGTGTCTTGGGACTAGTCTCCTCCATAGTTCAGCCTATCACCCCTAGACTAATGGCCAAATAGAAAGGGTGAACCAGGTGCTCAAGGACATGTTTAGAGCTTGTGCCATTTCCTTCCCCGAGAAGTGGGATGAATGCCTGAAGTTAGCTGAATTTTCTTACAATAATAGCTACCAAGAAAGCATCCGCATGGCACCATTTGAAGCTCTATATGGAAGAAAGTGTAGGACAACACTCAACTGGGTTGAAGTGGGAGACTGTGGGTACTTTGGGCCTGAATTCATCAAAGAGGCTCGAGAGCAAGTAAGCATTATTCGAAGTCACTTGAAGGCAGCTCAAAGCCGACAGAAAGCTTATGTAGACAAGTGAAGAAGGCCCTTAGAGTTTGAAGTTGGGGATTATGTGTACCTCAAGGTGTCTCCTATGAGAGGGGTGCATCGATTTGGTATCCATGGCAAGCTAGCCCCTCGATATGTGGGTCTTTATCAGGTGTTGGAGCAGTGTGGCCCAGTTGCTTATCGTCTCCAGCTTTCTGGTATTTTATCTGTGATACATAATGTGTTCCATGTATCACAATTGAAGAGATGTTTATGGGTTCCGGATGAAGCTGTGGAAATTGAAAGGCTTCCCCTCTAGCCAGATTTGACTTATGTTGAGCACCCTGTCAAAATCCTGGATGAAAAAGAAAGAGTGACTAGGAACAGTGTGGTAAAGTTCTACAAAGTGCAATGGCAAAACCATTCAGAGGATGAGGCCACATGGGAACAAGAGAGTTACCTTTTGAAGCATTACCCCCACCTCCTCTCTAGTTCTGATAGTTAGTTGTTGCATCAAAATGTATTTCCTATCTCCTTCTCACACTAGGCACATGAAATCTCGGGTCAAGATTTTGTTGTAGGGGGGTAGATTTGTAACACCCTTGGTGTTACATTGTACAATTTTTGCTAAAACACTGTATGAGCATCATACTTGTGTGTAAATGTGTGTAATATAGGATATAAAATCAATATATGGTACTTGAAACGTTCATCTGAAACAAGAAACAAATGCTACATTTCATGTCGCTTTATATCGTTTAGGGTTCTAAGTGAATTTTTATCGAACAAAAATGCTATAGAATGCTTATGCGAAACTTTGATAAAGTTCATAGCACGAACTTTGTAGGTGATGATGAAATACGTATGGTCAAGGATAGGGTTCGGTAGCTAGTGTATCAAGTAGCTTGGAAAAGGAATTCGACGCTAAACTGTTTGAAGCTTAGCCATTTCGCGTAAGTCTCAAAATAGGTCGACGAAGCCATGTTCGACAATTTATGTAGAATGATCGGGTTAAGTAGTGGCAAGATGTTTTGGCTTAGTTTGATAGCCCTAGGCACCCTCTTGAGTGTAGAATAACTGGTTTGACTTTTGAATCATCGGGTTTGAGTTTTTTAACAGCTTTAAAAAGCATGCAAGTCACGTGTTGAGCAATGCCAGCGCTTGGGCGCGGTCACCCTACCGGCTCTCGGCACGACGCGCTGGGCCGCCCATCATGCCTGCGCGTGCATGTCCATGTGCATGGCCCTACGCTGCTGACTATGGCCCTATTGCTGCGTCCTGGCACATGCACGCACGCGCACCGCATCGGTGTAAGGTCCAAATGGCTAGAGGGGGGTGAATAGCCTAATAAAAATTTCTACAACAACACTTAACAAACCGGTTAGACAATTATAAGGCGAAGCAAGTGTTGCGCTAGCCTACTAAAAAAGGCAAGCCACCTACCACAATTTCAGTTTCTATTGTCTCTAACCACACAATAGCTATGGCACTACATTACGTTAGTGTGCTCTCAAAGACTAACTAAAGAGACACACTAACCAAACTAACAAGCTCTCACAACTAGCTACACTAAAGAGCTTGATAACTAGTTTGCGGTAATGTAAAGAGAGAGAGCAAGATAGTTATACCACCATGTTGAGGAGTGAACCAATCAATCATAAGAATCAATATCAATGAAGACCAATCACCTCATAATTAAATGATGAACACAATGATTTTTTACCGAGGTTAACTTGCTTGTCGGCAAGCTACTCCTCGTTGTGGCAATTCACTCACTTGGAGGTTCACGCACTAATTGGCATTACATGCCAAACCCTCAATAGGGTGCCGCACAACCAACACAAGATGAGGATCACACAAGCCATGAGCAATTCACTAGAGTACCTTTTGGCTCTTCATCGAGGAAAGGTCAAGAACCCCTCACAATCACTACAATTAGAGCTGGAGACAATCACCAACCTCTGCTCGATGATCCTCACTGCTCCAAGCCATCTAGGTGGTGGCAACCACCAAGAGTAACAAGTGAATCTCGCAGCGAAACACGAACACCAAGTGCCTCTAGATGCAAACACTCAAGCAATGCACTTGGATTCCATCACAATCTCACAAAGATGATGAATCAATGATGGAGATGAGTAGGAGGGCTTTGGCTAAGCTCACAAGGTTGCTATGTCAATGTAAATGGCCAAGAGAGTGAGTTTGAGCTAGCCATGGGGCTTAAATAGGGAGCCCTCATGAATAGAGTCATTGGGCTCCTCACTGCACTGAACACAGGCTAACCAGAGGCATCGATCAGATTGACTGGACACTAGACCTCAGTGTCCGGTCGCGTGATGCATGCCACGTGTCCCCTCTCTTCAAATACTAAGCGCCTGATCCCAACGATCAAGTGATGACCGGACGCACTGCTGCGAAGTGACCAGACACTGGACCTCAGCGTCCGATCGTTTCCAGTAAGCATCCAGAAGCGAGAAATCATGACCAGACGCATCTGGTCATGCTCGACCGGACTCACCCAGTGTTCGGTCACTCGGCGTCTCCCCTATGCACTGCCATATCAGTAGGACTGGACGCAACCCTCTAGCGTCCGGTCACTAAGTGACCCAGCGTCTGGTCAGAGACCGACGCTAGCGTCTTTGTAGCTTCTACTGACCGGACACGCCGGTTCAACCGAGGCCAGTGTCCGGTCACTTACAGTGCCCTCCTTCTTTTCTATATAGGGCGTCGGTGGCACCATCGGACTATCCACACTCTACGGGTGGACACTCTGCCAGTGAAGTTCCTAACCCTTGCTAAAATGTGCCAACCACAAAGTGTATCACCTTGTGCACATGTGTTAGCATATTTTCACAAACATTTTTAAGGGTGTTAGCACTCCACTAGATCCTAAATGCATATGCAATGAGTTAGAGCATCTAGTGGCACTTTGATAACCGCATTTTGATACGACTTTCACCCCTCTTAATAGTACGACTATCAATCTTAAATGTGATCACACTCTCTAAGTGTCTTGATCACTAAAATAAAATGGCTCCTACCATTTATACCTTTGCCTTGAGCCTTTTGTTTTTCTCTTTTTTCTTTTCAAGTCCAAGTACTTGATCATCACCATGGCATCACCATCATCATGTCATGGTCTTCATTTGCTTCATCACTTGGAATATGCTACCTATGTCATGATCACTTGATAAACTAGGTTAGCACTTAGGGTTTCATCAATTCACTAAAACCAAACTAGAGCTTTCAATCTCCCCCTTTTTGGTAATTAATGGCAACCCTTTCACAAAAATATGAATTGAAATTCAATTGAATCAATGTTTCTTGTCCAAGCATATTTACCATGTGTAAAAGGATATGGACAAGTTTCATGAACCCCAAATGGTAGCAATTTCTCCCCCTATATATGTGCTAAGAGTTTGGATTGTAGCTCGCACATATGCTTGGATAGAAAATATAGGAGACAATGTCTACCAAATGATGCTAAGGTACAAAAGATGGACCTTTGAAGCGTGATGCCAATCAAAGTGCACCAATATAGCATCCTTAGCACCATGGTTAGCTTGATACCACTTAGAAACACTTGGAAATGAAATCACTAGATAACCTATGCATGCTAGATTTTCATTTCATCATTCAACCTATAACTAGCATACACCACACAAGCATGAATATTGAAATTTAAAACTTGTGCCATGCAAGCAAACATATGAAATGCACATTCGAATGCATCATACAAGTTCATGAGCTTGCTCCCTCTTCTTGTGTGCCCAAAATTTTAATTGGTCCCTTTCCTTTGTCATCTCTCCCCCTATGTCAAATTCTCCCCCTATCACTTATATCTTTATTATATCTTTATTTCTTTCCCCCTTTGTTGTCTTTTCACAATCTTAGTACACTAATATCTTTGTTTTTCTCTCCATGTACTAATATCACTAATATCTTCGTTTTTCTCCCCCTTTGTCATCAATGACCACAAAGGTTCAAAATGTAGATAGGTTGAGATTATCAATGTCAATCAATGGGGTGAGGATCATTTTCCCTAATTTGGTTCAATCTAGAATACTTGCCAAAGACATTTAACTCGGTTTGATCCAAGGACAAGCTTCTTCACACCTCTAAATAAGTGTTATCTTGTACCATGTTGAGTTAAACACTTAGAGTTCATTTTCTAGATCAAACATTAGGTTTACAAGCCCACAAACATGTCATATGCTACCACTAGATCAAAATAAGCATAGAAGCAATAGTGGTACCATACAATCATCAAATTCATTTAATTTTCATGAATGAGCCTATTAGATATGAAAGATGTCTAGATGCACTAAATATGTCCTTAGCAAGGATGTATGCCATGCCAATCAACTTTTACCTTGGATTGCTCGAAGGAGAGGCGTGTCATATAAGTGGGGGTGCATCAACACATATTTGAGAAATCCAATATGTTCAACTCATTCCTTAGCTTGCAAAACCTTTTCTCATCCAATGGCTTGGTGAATATATCGGCAAGTTGATCTTCAGTGCCTACACTCATAATGCAAATGTCCCCTTTTTGTTGGTGATCTCTTATAAAATGGTGGCAGACATCAATATGCTTTGTTCTTGCATGTTGAACCGGATTGTTGGTCCACCTAATTGCACTCTCATTATCACATAGCAATGGCACTTTCTTGAACTTGATTCCAAAGTCACTCAAAGTGGCCTTCATCCAAAGTACTTGTGCACAACAACTACTAGCGGATATGTATTCGGCTTCGGCGGTTGATAATGCAACACTATTTTGCTTCTTTGATGACCATGAAATAAGTGATCTTCCCAACAATTGACATGTGCCCGAGGTGCTCTTCCTTTCAACCTTGCATCCCGCATAATCCGAGTCGGAGTAACCAACTAGCTCAAACTTTGCTCCTTTGGGATACCATAAACCAACATTTAGTGTATGCTTCAAGTACCTCAATATTCTCTTTGTAGCCTTCAAATGACTTTCTCTTGGTGAGGCTTGAAATCTTGCACACATGCATACACTAAACATGACATTCGGCCTTGATGCGGTCACATAGAGTAGGCTTCCAATCATAGAACGATACAATTTTTGATCCACCATATTTCCACTTGCATCACTATCTAAGTTGCCATTTGTCCTCATTGGTGTGCTAATGGCTTTACTATCACTCATGCCAAACTTCTTGATCATGTCCTTGATATACTTGCCTTGACTCACAAATGTACCATTCTTCAATTACTTAATTTGAAGACCAAGGAAGTAACTTAACTCTCCAATCATGGACATCTCAAACTCATTAGCCATTATATTTCCAAATTCTTCACAAAAATCTTGATTGGTTGATCCAAATATGATGTCATCAACATAGATTTGCAATACAAATAAATCTTTTCCAATCTTCTTGATAAAAATAGTAGTGTCAACCTTACCCATTATGAACCCTTTAGAGAGTAGAAAGTCCCTCAATCTCTCATACCATGCTCTAGGTGCTTGCTTCAAGCCATACAATGTCTTCTTCAACTTGTACACATGGTTGGACTTCTTATCATCTTCAAAACCAGGAGGTTACTCAACATATACTTCTTCATTGATGTAACTATTTAGAAATGCACTCTTTACATCCATTTGATAGAGCTTGATGTTGTGGGCACAAGCATAGGCTAGCAAGATCCTAATTGCTTCTAATCTAGCAACTGGGGCATATATTTCTCCAAAGTCAAGACCTTCAACTTGTGTATAGCCTTGTGCTACCAATCTTGCTTTGTTCCTTACTACTATCCCATCTTGATCTTGCTTGTTTCTAAAGACCCATTTGGTTCCAATCACATTGTGTCCCTTCGGTCTCTGTACCAATTCCCATACTTGATTTCTTATGAAGTTACTCAATTCCTCATGCATCGCATTTACCCAATCAACATCCTTCAAGGCTTTCTCTATCTTCTTTGGTTCAATAGATGACACAAATGAGAAGTGCTCACAAAATGAAGCCAATCTTGATCTAGTTTGCACACCTCTTGAAATATCACCAATGATGGTGTCTATTGGATGATCCCTTGCAATATTGGTTGGTTGGAGGATTGGAACTTGATTGCTTGCACTTGCTTGATCATTAGGTTGATATGATGTACTATACACTTGATCTTGTTCATTTTTATGAGAGCCACTTGTACTATCTTGAGTTGTATCATCTTGCACATTTGAGTTAGAGAGCACTTGCACTAGATCATCTTCATCATCATTCATTTGCCTAGGCCTCAATTCACCAACATCCATGTTCTTTATGGCATTTGAAAGTTGAATGCCTCTTAGATCTTCTAAGTTCTCATTCTCTACTTGTGAACCCTTGGTTTCATCAAATTCAACATCATGAACTTCCTCAAGAGTACCACTATCCAAATTCCAAACTCTATATGCTTTGCTTGTAGTGGAATAACCGAGTAGGAATCCTTCATCACATTTCTTGTCAAACTTGCCCAATCTAGTGCCTTTCTTTAAGATATAGCATTTGCAACCAAAGACCTAAAAATATGCAATGTTGGGCTTTCTACCATTCAAGAGCTCATATGGTGTCTTCTCTTTCAATGGGTGATAATAGAGGCGATTACTACAATAACAAGTCGTGTTGATAGCTTCGGCCCAAAAAGATTGACTCACATTGTACTCACTAAGCATAGACCTTGCCATGTCAATAAGTGTTCTATTCTTTCTCTCAACAAGGCCATTTGATTGTGGAGTGTATTTGGGCGAGAATTGATGTCTTATTCCAAATTCATCACACAACTCATCAATTCTAGTATTCTTGAACTCACTACCATTGTCACTTCTAACTCTTTTGATGGTTGTTTCAAACTCATTGTGGATGCCTTTGACAAATGATTTGAATGTTGCAAACACATCATTTTTGTCCACTAAAAAGAATACCCATGTGTATCTAGTGTAATCATCCACTGTCATAAAGTTATATTTGTTACCACCGATGCTAGTGTATTGAGTTGGCCTAAACAAATCCATGTGCAATAACTCAAATGATTTACTAGTGCTCATCATGCTTTTCTTAGGATGTGTGTTTCCCACTTGTTTGTCGGCTTGACAAGAGCTACAAAGCTTATCCTTCTCAAACACAACATCTTTCAAGCCGCTAACCAAGTCATGCTTGACCAATCTATTCAATTGTTTCATTCCAACATGACTAAGCCTTCTATGTAATAACCAACCCATACTAGACTTAGTGAACAAGCATGTAGATAATCTAGCTTCACTAGCATTGAAATCAACCAAGTATAGATTCTCATATCTAAAGCCTTTGAAGATCAAGTTGGAGCCATCTACACTTATGATCTCTACATCATCTACCCTAAATATGCATTTGAATTCAAGATCACACAATTGAGCCATGGATAGCAAATTAAAGTTCAAGCTCTCTACTAGCAATACATTGGATATGCTCATGTCATTGAAATTTGCAACCTTACCAAGCCCTTTGACCTTGCCTTTGCCATTGTCACCAAATATGATACTATCATAACCATCACTGTCATTGGTGTTGATTGAGTTGAATATTCTTGCATCACTGGTCATGTGTTGAGTACACCCACTATCAAGAACCCAATACCTTCCTCTAGCTTTGTAATTGACCTACAAAAGAAGATCAATTCCTTTTAGGTATCCAAACTTGCTTGGGTCCATGAAGGTTAGTCACTAAGCTCTTTGGTATCCAAATGGCTTTCTTCTTTGAGCCCATCCATGGTTTACCAATGAACTTAGCCTTTACACCATTTGCACCCTTTGTAAGCATATAAAAAGAATCAAGCTTAATGGAGGATACATTAGCATTTTTGCTCTTATTTTTGCATTCATGCTCTTTATGACCCACTTTCTTGCAACTAGTGCAAAACCGACCATTGTTCTTCACAAAACTAGTCTTGTGAGGAGCAAAAGCCGCCTTGCCTTTCTTAGGGGTATAGCCCAATCCCTCTTTATAGAGAGAAGCTCTTTGGCTACCCAAGCATACAAGCAAGCGGTCCTCACCACCATAGGCCTTAGCCAAGGTGTGAGTGAGCTTATTGACCTTCTTCTTGAGGTTCTCATTCTCAACCATTAGTGAGGCATCACAAGTGAAACCATCACTACTAGATGAGGTGAAAGTAGAAGTACTACAAGAAGGGTTAGCGGGAGCAACAATGATAGGCATAGATAATGATTCTTCAATTATATCACAAGTTAAACCTACATTACAAGTTTCAACATGCTTCTTTTTATTTTGCTCATCAAGCAAAGAGGAATGAGCCTTTTCAAGCTTTTTGTGAGCCTTGCCAAGCTTCTCATGGGCTTCCTCTAGCCTCTCATGAGATGCATTGAGCTCATCAAAGGCTTGCTTAAGGGCTTTTAGTTCCTTACGCAAGCTTTTGTATTCCCTTCTCTTGATATCAAAGTGTTCTTTAGCATCTTCTAGCATGTCAAATAGTTCAACCTTAGTAGGTTCTTCATCATCACTATCACTTTCATTTTTGTTTTCATTATCATGTTCCTCATCACTTCCATTATCATAAATTTATACCTTAGTGGCCTTAGCCATGAAGCATGATGGAATGTCGAAGAGAGAAGGCTTCTCATTGATTGCAATGCTTGCAAGTACCTTCTTCTTGATGGTCTTGTCATCATCACTATCATCATCATCACTTGAAGAAGCATCACTATCCCAAGTGACCACATATGAATCACCCTTCTTCTTCTTGAAGGTCATCTTGTCCTTCTTCTCTTTCTTTTCCTTCTTATCCTTCTTCTTGTTCTTGTTGTCATCATCCTTGTTGCTATTGTATGGACATTGAGCAACAAGATGATCTTTGCTTCCACATTTGAAGCACCTTCTTGACTCTTCCTTGTTCTTGAATGAAGATTCCTTTCTTCTAGCATGGTACCCTTTCTTCATCATGAACTTGCCAAATTTCTTGACAAAGAGAGCCATCTTCTCATCATCATCATCATCCCATGAGCCATCATCTTCACTTGATGTATCTTGCTTTGCCTTGCCCTTGGATGATGTGGCCTTGAATGCCACGCTCTTCTTCTTCTCATCCTTCTTCTCATCTTTCTTCTCCTTCTTTTTTTCCTTCTCATCATCATCTCTATATGTATCGTCGGTCATTATATCTCCCAACACTTGGTTTGGTGTCATGGTGTCCAAACCACTTCTCACTAGAATAGTGACCAATGCACCAAATCTTGAAGGCAAGCATCTCAAGAACTTGTGGGATAGTCCTTGTCCTTCACCTCTTCTCCAAGTGCTTTGAGATCATTGACAAGCACTTGAAGCCTATGAAACATCTCCGGTACACTCTCATCCTCCTTCATCTTGAAGCTTGCAAACTTCTCTTTAAGAATGTATGCCTTTGCACCCTTCATGGCTTGAGTGCCCTCAAATGATTCTTCCAACTTCTTCTAAGCCTCATGAGCCATCTCAATATTCTTGATTTGCTCAAATGTTCTCTCATCAATTGCATCATGAATGGCACTTAGAGCAATGTCATTATTTTGGAGAAGCACTTCTTCGGCCGCGGTGGGATTCTCTAGATCACCAATCTCAATTTTGGTTTCTACCCCCTTCCACACTTTTCTATTGATTGACTTGATGTGTGTGGTCATCTTTGATTTCCAATACGGATAATTTGTGTCATCAAATTAGGGTGGCTTCTTGGTGTTGTTGATTTGAGTCATTTTTACACCGAAGGTTGTTAAGCCTCAAATCATGGTGACCTTGGCTCTGATACTACTTGTAAGGTCCTAATGGCTAGAGGGGGATGAATAGCCTAATAAAAATTTCTAGAACAACACTTAACAAACCGGTTAGACAATTATGAGACGGAGCAAGTGTTGCAGTAGCCTACTAAAAATGCAAGCCACCTACCACAATTTTAGTTTCTATTATCTCTAACCACACAATAGCTATGGCACTACACTATGTTAGTGTGCTCTCAAAGACTAACTAAAGAGCCACACTAACCAAACTAACAAGCTCTCACAACTAGCTACACTAAAGAGCTTGATAACTAGTTTGCGGTAATATAAAGAGAGAGAGCAAGATAGTTATACCGCCGTGTCGATGAGTGAACCAATCAATCACAAGAATCAATATCAATGAAGACCAATCACCTCGGAATCAAATGATGAGCACAATGATTTTTTATCAAGGTTCACTTGCTTGCTGGCAAGCTACTCCTTGTTGTGGCGATTCACTCACTTGGAGGTTCACGTGCTAATTGGCATCACACGCCAAAGATGAGGATCACATAAGCCATGAGTAATTCACTAGAGTACCTTTTGGCTCTCTACCGGAGAAAGGTCAAGAACCCCTCACAATCACCATGATCGAAGCCGAAGACAATCACCAACCTCCGCTCGATGATCCTCGCTGCTCCAAGTCGTCTAGGTGGTGGCAACCACCAAGAATAACAAGCAAATCTCATAGCAAAACACGAACACCAAGTGCCTCTAGATGCAAACACTCAAGCAATGGACTTGGATTCTCTCCCAATCTCACAAAGATGATGAATCAATGATGAAGATGAGTGGGAGGGCTTTGGCTAAGCTCACAAGGTTGCTATGTCAATGTAAATGGCCAAGAGAGTGAGCTTGAGCCGGCCATGGGGCTTAATAGGGAGCCCCCACGAATAGAGTCGTTGGGCTCCTCACTGCACTGAACACGGGCCGACCGGACGCGCTAGTCAGATTGACCAGACGCTGAACCTCAGCGTCCGGTCGTGCGATGCACGCCACGTGTCCCCTCTCTTCAAATATTGAGCGCCTGATCCCAATGGTCAAGTGATGACCAGACGCGCTGCTGCGAAGTGACCGGACGCTGGACCTTAACGTCTGGTCATTTCCTGTAAGCATCCAGAAGCGAGAAATCACAACCGGATGCGTCCGGTCATGCTCGACTAGACTCACCCAGCATTGGGTCACTCGGCGTCTCCCCTGTGTGCTGCCACATCCGTAGGACCGGATGCAACCCTCCAGCATCTGGTCACTAAGTGACCCAGCATCCAGTCAGAGACCGACGCCAGCGTCTTTGCAGCTTCTACTGACCGGACGCATCGGTCCAATCGAGGCCAGCGTCCGGTCACTTATAGTGACCTCCTTCTTTTCTGTATAGGGCGCCAGTGGCACCGTCGGACTGTCCGCACTCTACGGGCGGACACTCCGCCGGTGAAGTTCCTAACCCTTGCTCAAATGTGCCAACCACCAAGTGTATCACCTTGTGCACATGTGTTAGCATATTTTCACAAACATTTTCAAGGGTGTTAGCACTCCACTAGATCCTAAATGCATGTGCAATGAGTTAGAGCATCTAGTGGCACTTTGATAACCGCATTTCGATATAAGTTTCACCCCTCTTAATAGTATGACTATCAATCCTAAATGTGATCACACTCTCTAAGTGTCTTGATCACTAAAACAAAATGGCTCCTACCATTTATACCTTTGCCTTGAGCCTTTTGTTTTTCTCTTTTTTTCTTTTCAAGTCCAAGTACTTGATCATCACCATGGCATCACCATCATCATGTTATGGTCTTCATTTGCTTCGTCACTTGGAATATGCTACCTATGTCATGATCACTTGATAAACTATGTTAGCACTTAGGATTTCATCAATTCACCAAAACCAAACTAGAGCTTTTAGCTGGTGGGCCTAGTTGCTCTGCCTCGCTGTCGCATCGCACTACACTCCGGTCACACTAAGCACTATCCATCGCTGCCACGCGGCACTGCTCCCGTTGACCTATCGCGACTGCATGCGTGTGGGCCGGCCACTTGCCTTCGCTTTCACGCCACGTTTGGTGCCATGCCATCCCGTTGTGTTCCCGGACATGCCAGTCTCTGCAGCGCAGTGCCGTACCGCCCTCACCCCACGTGTCGTGGAGCTGTGGTCGCACGTCGAGTGTCAGGCTCGTACGTGCACGAGGAGTCACCACCAACGCGCTGTCGTCCTTCCCCAACTAGTGAATGCGCCACAACAGCGTCGAGCCAACGTGCCTACTTTCCCAATTCCTCTGTCGTTGGGCCGCGCCGAGGCAGCATGCAGCATCGACCAAAGCAGTAAGATTATGTGCGCCTAGGGATGCAGTAAAGACCTAGCTAAATACCGAAAACATCCACTGCTGCTGCCGGCCATTGCCAAGCCTCAATTTGATGGTTCCATCGCCGTCGGTCATTTTAAAGACCCCACAGCAGCGCCGTGCAATTCCCCTAACCCACATCCACCGTCGTCCAATTCATTGGCACTGAACCTTCGCCCTACTCCACTCTACCCCGTGCACACCCCAGTTCGCCCTGCTGTTGCCTGCTCAGCGCTGCCGCCGTAGTCGTGCCATCACCGCCGTCGCAAGGCCTACCATGTGCGTGTGGCCAGGTTTGCTCGGGCAGTCTCTGGTCAAGCCACCACGACCGATAGGTTCGGGGTGTGTCTCTGTTGCCCATCCGTGAGCTAGTTCACGCTGTCTGTGCCTTGGCTCATGAGAACGCACCCGCCATAGCAGGGAGAAGTTCGCCGTCGTGAAGGGAGCTCAGGACAGCGTCTCCGTTCACCGTATCGCCTCCCACCGCTTCGTGTTGACGTCGAGGTGAGCATCGACTCCTTAGATAGGACTAGGAGGGTCGGGTGTGGCCGGCGTAGCCGCCCAGTGCTAGCGCTGCCGCGCCGGTGCGCGCACGGGTGCCGGGGGACATGGCCACAGTGAAGAAGGGAAAGGGGAGGGTGGTAGATGCAAACTCTGTGACTCGGTGAAATAGTTCTCGAGTGGGTTTCGCGAATAGGGTAGAGAACGGGGGCTCTTTCGCAAAAGAGCCAGCCGCGCGCGGGCTCCGCTGTGGGCCACGTAATGTGGGCTGTGTTGCGCACCGCTGAGTGGGTCGCGCCGGTTGCTGCGCATGCACGCGGGCGGGACGCTGGGGTGGGCCGAGCCATCGCTCGCGGGCCGCACTATGAATTCGTTTTCCAATTTTCCAGCGAATTACAAATGTTTATTCAATATAGTTTCTAGTTGAACTTTGATAAATTGTAGTAAATCTTGTAGATGTCCAAAAATAATGAAACCAAGTTTGTTAGGTTCACAAAAATACCATCTATCTGTTAGTGTAGTTAGATTACAGTTAGCTATGATAGTGATGGGGTCATAAATTCAAACTAGAGAGCTTAGTATTATGTCGATTAATATTTGTAGGAATTTTTATGGTAAATTGGTGATAGCTATGGTTATGAAAATTTTATAGTAGGCTCACTAGATTATTCTGTACTTGCTGTAAATTTTGTAGCCCTAGAGTAGGTTGATAAATAGAGTAGTTATTATCCTTGTTTTATCATATATAGAGTAAATCAGTATTAGGGGTAAGAATATCATTAGTTGTTATGGTAAGGTATGTCATGCTTCATACTTGTTAGTGGTAACAGTAGGTAGCTTAGCACTTTAGTTGGTAGAACTCACTTAGAAGTTTGATAGTTGTATTTTTATTTTAAGAGTTGTTGTTGTCGTAATACTAAGTGTTGCATTATCATTTCATGCATATAGATCACGAGTTGGTAAAGTTCGTGCCAGTGGAAGAATACGATTACGAGGAGGTCATTAAGGAGTACAAGGAGGAGATCCTCGTGTAGGAGGGAGCCCCGAAGCCTTTTGGTGCTGACTTTGCTGACCCGTCGCCTGCCCAAGGCAAGCCCCGGTGCATAACCCATATTTTAATGATCACTGAATATATATATGATGTGCATTTACGTACAAGTATTTTATGAAAACTACATGCATAAATATATCTACCTATGAGTCCTACTAGTATAGGTCGCGTAGCTGCTATGCTCAGAATATCGGTAGCATGAGTAACCTGCCGTTACCCACAAATAGGTGATAAATATGATCACTCATGATAAAATGTTGTAAAGGTAAATGGTGACCAAGCAGGGATGTGGTTTGGGTATCGGTGGGTGTAAGAGGTTGTGTCCTGTGGCCGACAGGGCATAGCTCGGTTACATTTTTTCTTTATCTATGTCGATTAAGGATCGATCGTTGCATAATACATCATAAGCAAGTCATAGACTTATTATCCCGAGCACATACTTGGGTATAGGTGCAGGAAAGACTCGTTGCTCTCTTGTCGTGGATCCGACTCTTTTCGAACTGACTGATTGGAGACGGAGATGGTGGAGGTCCTTGCACTGCACTGAGTCCGAGACTCAGGAGTAGGGGCTTGAAGTCCAAGTTTGGACGGAGACCTAGACACCTAGGACAGGAGGGTGATGGGTTAGTCCTGCTTGTGCCCGGGGTACAAGCGGAGCGTGTGTTTTCGGGATACCCAGCTGGGGGCATTGATTCGTGAATCGCCGAGCAATCCGGTATGACTTGTTTCGTGTCTAGCACCGTAGTAAGAACTGAAAGATGGAAGATGATGAAATGGAACTGATTGCTCAACTCTTGCTTGAAAGTAGAACATGTGTTTATATAGACTAGATAGATAATAACTTAATACGATTGATAATAATAACATAAATAAGGACTCACTGCTAGTATTGCTTTCTACCAAAAGAAAATTAGTAAACCATAAAGCTTATCATACTCCTTAGAGCCGAGAAGTTATTCCCAATAGTCGAATAAGTCTTGCGAGTACATTGTGTACTCTGAGTTTATTTATCCCTGTTGCAGGTAATGCATGAGAAGTACCTTTGTGTGGATAATTCTTCTGGTAGACACAGACATATCCTCGTTCTTATCGCTAGATGTTTATTTTAAATTCCGCTGTTTATTATTCCGCACTCTGACATTTGGTAATGTAATAATGTAATTTTTAAGAAACTCTGATGTATGAAATGGACAAGTATTATAACTCGTTCTCATTATTGAATCTTTGGAAAAATGTGGATCTTTCAGGTTCTTCCTTAGGGTGTGCCCGACGGATACCGCCCGTTGTAGCTTGCTTTCGGGGTGCTCAGTGTCTGATAGAAGACAAGCACCTCCATAAGCATGTTATTTCGGACGGTTCTGGCACACGCTGGATCTGGCTCTAGAGAACCTGAGCATTCAAACAGCTCCACAGCTCTAGATCTTAATAACTACACAGAGCATACGCTCCAATACTTAACACATGTTAAGCACCTGTCACTCTTAACCACTTGGTTTAGAGTCCAATCGGGCCTCTAACACTCTTTCTCGTTCCATACCTGTTTATAACCCTACAGTAAACTTCGAACACTTGAGCTTAGGAATAAAGTCACCGATCGACTGAAATTAGATGTAGGGCACGTTGCCTGAACCAGTATAAATTATGTGTCATTGAGTAGTATGCCACATCCGATCACTATGTACGGTAAAAGTATAAATATTTAACCGACACCTCGCATCTTTGCCACGCAAAACGGGCATAAAACCATGGTCCAGTTATAAGGCAGCCCGGCGGCCCGCGCAAATTGAGTGCGAGTCCTCAAATCAGTCGACCCCTGTCCTCATCAGCAATCCAAATCCAAACCGCCGCGGCCGCAGCCCGCAGCCGCAGGCTTCCCTAGTTCCGTCAGAAACCCCCCTTCTCGAGTCCGTCTCCATCTCATCCCTCCCACCCCAAATACATCCAGCCGGCGCCATCAGCCCGGCGACGCGCACGCGAGGCCAACCATCGAACCCTAGTCGCCGGCCGAGCAGCTCGCCCGGCGCGCCTCGCGGGATCGCTCGTCCCCCGCCGTGCGGCCGCTCTGCGTCGACCCTCTTATTGTCTCCGTTCGACACCGCTTGGATCCGGTAAGCCTTCGTTCCCGACTTCCCGTCCCCCCTCTCCCTTCCTCGAATTGACGATGGCGCCTGGCTGTGTGATCCTTGTAGTCTAGGCCTGCGTGTCTGCTTTCGGTCTAGGGTCGCGGAGGCAGGGGAATCGATTGTGCCAGGTAGAACTGGTGCGTTCCACGCGGTTGGCGTTGGTGGTGCTTTCTCGTAGTCAAATCTCTGAGCCTTGGTTTTGGCATGGTGGTTACCTTTCTCGGATGGTGTAATTTTACAGGATAGGTTCCTCCTGTTTAGTCTGGTTCTATGTGTCATCCTTACTGATTGTTGATCCAATTGGGATATTGTGGCTCTTCCAGAGCCACGGCACCTGCGGTTTTTTTTGTTTCTGTTAATATTTTGTGATTGTTTATTCAATCTTGCGCAGGCGGTAGGTCTAGGATGAATAACTATGCCTGTATATCTCGTTGTCTGAATCACTTATTAGTTCTTCAGTCTTGGCAAGCGTGCTTTGTCGTGCAAACTTGTTGGCACCACCAAATGTTGTCTATGGCAAGAAGGGGCTACCTATTTTTTAGGCTATAAAAGAGCTATCATGCGGGCAGCGATTAACTAGAAGCTAGCAGGTGGCGTCTGGTCCTGCTCTTGTTATAATTAGGTTAGTTGGGTTTGCTCCCAAACTGCAATAGGTTTCCTTTCTGACCATAGTTGTTAGATTTGGACAGAATGGATTTCTGGCTGTTTGCTTCAGTTTCGTTTCTTAGCAAACTTCATCAAATATGGTTGTCATGTATGAGAGTAGTTTCATTCAGGTCACGGTTGTATGGGTACGGGAAATTAGTGTAGCTGGTTTTGCTCATAAAAAGGGTCTAATGTTGTCTTATTGCAACTTTTAAGTTGGAAGTAGTAGATGTCTTTATCTTATCTGTCTGGGGCTTAATATACTTTATTTAACCTCTCACTAGCTTGAATTTAGTGGTGCTCAAATTGGGGCTTCATATACTTTATTGAACTTCTCACAAGCTTGAATTTACTGCTACCTTTGTAGTTTCTGCTATGAATTAGGTTTCCTTCTTACTCTAATTATACTATGTACTATTCATATAGATAGAGATGGAATCACTGCCCCTCACAGCTGAAGCGATTGCTTTTACCGAGAAAAAGATGGACATGACTTTGGGTATGCTATTTGACCAAATTTCTTTTTGTTTAGTGATGCTAATAATTGATGTTTCAGTGTTGATTTAACTCATGTATTGTTTCTGTGTTTATTCAGAGGATATAATCAAGATGTCAAAGAAAAAGAATCCTGGAGGTAAGAAACCTCCCAGGCAGCCGGTAAACATATTAGCTTGGTGTACTCAATTTTGCATTTGTGAACTCCCTGTGGAAGTTTGTTGATTATATACCCTCCATTTCGTTATAACAGATCAAAAAGCGCCCATTCCAGAATGGCAACTCTAATAAAGGGAATGGCAAGGTTCAACGGTTTTTGGAATCTAGATCAACCATTAGACAAGTATGCTGCAATGACATTTAAATTGTTTTTTTTTTTTTGCATCTTGTGTCGTGTTAAGTTTGTAATGTTCTCTTTGTGCTTAGGGTGTTCTTGCACAGAGAAGGTCAAATCTTGGTGGAAGTCAGTTCCCTGCTACAAAGCAGGCTGCGAAGAAGGCTGCTGCTATGCCTATGCACAACGGGGCTGTCCGTTGGAACAAGCCAAGGTATTAATCAATCACTATGTGTTTTTTCTCATTCCTTTTCTAGCCATGTTTTCATCTCAATGAATTGTTATGGACAGGTAAACAATGGTTCTCTTATTGCTTATGAGAAAGTTTACTGCATTCAAGGGGTTGTTAAATTTATTGAGTCATGCACCTTGGGTTATATTGGCTGAGAATGATTGTGATGCTGGTGTTTGCATGGAACTGCCTTAATTTCTCTGGTTATACACACGCAAGTTTATAAAGAACAATCAACCTCATATTCTTGTGGCACAAGGCCTGTTTTCTTGGTTGAACTGCTACAAATATATGGTGAATATAACATATGAGCCTTAAAGCTTCATTGAAAGTTATGGCCTTTTCCTTTATTCTGGTTTAGCTGGTCAAATTTGTGAACCTGCTGGAACACCCTGGATAAGTATCTGCTGTTGCCTGACATTTTTCTATGAAAATTCACTATTCATGGTGTAATCTATAGCTGCTGGATGAGTGCTATTTTTGGACGCCAGCATTAACTGTCTGAGGGTTACATTAGTGTTATTTGTCAACTATGGTAGGAAGGACTGAAGGAGATGTGATAATGGCTAGCATCTCATGCCACTGGTGATTGATCATCCAGATACAGGGATGTTACATCCCTGAGTTTGAATTGGTTTTGACTAATGACTACTGGCTCCTTGGCAGTGCTCACTGTTTATTTGTTTGAATGATGAATGTGGTATGAATCTAGAGTAGTGCTGCTAACCGGACAATTGTTGTATGCCTCCAAGGGAGTATATTTTGCTACTGCCTCCTATTCAAGTTGGCTGTATCCATAACAGCATGCCAGTTTTGAGCATTCTATCATAAAGTGCTATATGCTCCCCATTGTTCACTGGTTCCCACAGAGATAATGCTTGCCTGCATTTCTGGATAAGAGTAAATCATGGTATCCTATGATTTATCTCAGTATGCTGAGCTGCATGGATGCTATCTTTTCAAGGTCAAGTGTTGGTATTTATTTTCATGACTCCTTATGTGACCTTGTTGGTTCTGGATCAGTGGTCACCAATTACATGACTTGAGTTTATCAGTCCAATCAATCAATAAGTTGTCAACTTGGGACATTGTTGAACCATGTGTGTTGAAATTTGGGTGGAAGTAAACAGTGTAGACTCTAGAATGTTGAGAGCCTTGGAAACCAAGAGGATGCACTAGATATTTTCAGTGACCATTTTATCATTTCTGTTTGATTTTATTTCAAAGCATGGTATGTACTCCCTGACTTCCCTTGAGAAGTGAGAATTGTATCCTTGTTTTTGATAGGGTATGGTGAGTTTGCTCAGAAAACAATATGGCTCTTGGTTCTCCGTTTGCTTATGGTTCTTGGTACTTGAGCAGTCCTGCTCATGTGAGATACTAATGTTTTGATTTCGATACAGTGCAAGTACCTTAGTGCAGAGGAGGCCTGTAGGTGATGCTTTTCAGAATGCCAAGGTATGGACTATGTCAAATGTTGACCTTAATGCAGAGTAAATAAGATAAACTGGCTGAAAAAGTAAATTGTTTTCCCAATGTGTATCTGACGCATAATAATCAACTTAAGATGTGTGTTTGATGGGATTCAACCCAGTCTTAATGGAGTTTTAGCTGTAGTTAAGGACGAACTTCACCTCTGGAGTCTAGCCGGAGCTCGAGGAGTTTCCCATCTCCTTGCTCTAGAGCCAGCCAATGGGTGAGTTCTCCTCCTACTAGTGGTCGAGGGTCAGGTCTTTGTTTAGAGAGACGGATTGTGCCTTGTGAAGTGTGTTGGGGTGTGTATGAGTAAGGGGTTCCTAACCCCCCCCCCCCCCCCCCCCCCCCCCCCCCCCCCCTTCTTAATATAATGGTACACAGCTCTCCTGCGTGTTCGAGAAGAAAAAAAAGATGTGATGGCGATCTTTTGGTCTATCAATTGAACGACTTCTCTTGGAAAACCATTGCTATTGTAATTTATATTGTGTGTACTTCTTTCTTGATATGTTTTAATGTATACTTTTCTCACATAATCCATCTTTTTCTGGTATCCCCATGTCACCATCCGTATAGTTTCAGGACTGTGATGAGTGCTATACTTGGGTCCATTTTTATTTTTAGAAGTTGCGTGATACATGAAACTGACTTGTATTTGTTTAATTAATATTTGTTGAATTATTCATGTCCTATAGTTTTTTTGTCGCTGCTGATCACTACGATACGCCCTTAATAATCTATTTGTTGGTCAAGGAGTCGCAGAACCAGGCAGCACCAAGGACGATGGATGCACTCTTTGCACGGATGAAGGCGCAACGCATGAGGACCGTACCACAGCAGCAGGCAAATCCTGCCCCTGGGCGTCATTTCAACCAGCAGCGACGTGTTCAGCAGCAGCAGAGGCGAGGTAGAGGATATGGTGGCCGTAATGTTGGCAACCAATGAATTCAACAAGGCATATCTGCTGCATCGAAGCCCTTTCTCTTCACTGGTCTTTTGGACCTTGGAAGAAAGGACGCCCCTGGGAAAATCTAACTTGGCTTTGTTTATTGGAGGAAAGGTTGTGGACAGAATATGAAGCGAAGTTTGGGTGGAGTTTTCTAGTTGCCTGCTTCCGTTTCAGCATGTATAATGACCTATGGAAATTATTTGGTGCTAGATTATGATGTCGTGTTTCTTGAGTTGATTAGGTTCATCTCTTCAAAAGAATTAGAAGTAATTTACCTTTTACCATATGTATAAATTTTAAAATAACATTCCTGTGAGGTTGACAAGCTGGGTATATGATACTCCTTTCGTTACAAAATTATGACGCTTTGGTTTTCTAAATACAGTTACTTTTACTTTGCTATATATCTAGACGTAGTGTACAACTTAAGTGTATAGTCAAAGCTACGTGTATATAGAAACGCTAATGATTACTCTTGTTTGGACGTTGCTCCACAAAAGCCGCCTTTCTACTCTCATATGCTTATTCGTTTGGTCCTAAAGCAGCGTGGCTGCTCATCTGTCCGCTCCCTTCTCTCACCGCGCGCTCGTCGAGCTGCCATGTTGTGCCCTTTCCCCATCGCCGGCTGCCTTGCGCACCCTTGCTCCCTATGCCGCTCGCTCTCTCGCCATCCATCCATCGACCATCACCGTCGGGCGCGCCGCTGACCCCGCCATGGTCGCTGAGGCGCACGTGCCATGGCGCATCAGGTCTTCCCCGGTCAAGCCAAGGTGAAAGGTCCTAATATGGCTAGAGGGGGGTGAATAGCCTATTTAAAAATCTACAAATCAACTAGAGCAATTTGATTAGTATGACAAATAGCGTAATGTAAACTTGCTCTAGCTCTACAATGGTTGCAAGCCACTTATCCAACAATTCTAGTTGCAATGATTACTTAGGCACACAAACTTGCTAAGTAACTACTCACTAAGAGCTCTCAATCTTGCTACTCTAAAGAGCTCAACTAGATGAATATAAATAATAAAGCAAACTCTCAATACTAATTACACTAAAGAGCTTGTATCAACTAGTTTGCAAGAATGTAAATAAGTGAGTAGGGTGATTATACCGCTGTGTAGGGGATGAACCAATCACAAGATGAATATATAACCAATCACCGGGAGAATGCCAAAGACAAGAGACAATCGATTTTCTCCCGAGGTTCACGTGCTTGCCAACATGCTACGTCCCCGTTGTGTCGACCAACACTTGGTGGTTCGGTGGCTAAGAGGTGTTTCACAAACCTCGTCCACACGATAGGACACCGCAAGAACCGACCCACAAGTGAGGTAACTCAATGACACGAGCAATTTACTAGAGTTACCTTTCGGCACTCCGCCGGGGAAGGTACAACTCCTCTTACAATCACCGGAGATGGCCACGAACAATCACCAACTCATGTCAATCCTCCACCGCTGCTCCAACCATCTAGGTGGTGGCAACTACTAAGAGAAACAAGTGAAATCCGCAGCGCAACACGAATACCAAGTGTCTCTAGATGCAATCACTCAAGCAATACACTTGGATTCTCTCCCAATCTCACAAAGATGATGAATCAATGATGGAGATGAGTTGGAGGGCTTTGGCTAAGCTCACAAGGTTGCTATGTCAATGAAAATGTGCTAGAGTTGTGGCTTGAGCCGGCCAAGGGGCTTTAAATAGAAGCCCCCATCAAATAGAGCCGTTGGCTCAAAAAACGGGCAGACTGCGCGTCAACCGGACGCTCCGGTCACACTGACCGGACGCAGCACCGGACGCTCCGGTCGTGAATATCGGACGCATCCGGTGGGCATGCCGGACGTGTCCGGTATCCCCCAGACTGCCACGTGTCCTGTTCAAACCATCATAGCCGTTGCTGCCCATTCGCCGACGATCGGATGCTCACATCGGACGCTGAAACATAGATGACCGGACGCTGAGCTGCCGAGTCCGGTCGAGTCCAGTAAGCCGCCAGGGCCGACCGGACGCGTCTGATAGAAACTGACCGGACGCTGAGCCTCAGCATCTGGTCGAGTACAGTAAGCATCCACCGACGACCGGACACGTCCGGTCACACCGGACCGGACGCTGTCAGCGTCCGATCGACTACACTGCCGAACACTGCTTTCACTGAATCATACTGGACGTGTCCGGTGTGGTGACCAGACACATCTGGTCGCTGAGTACATCGCCGAATACCGGACATGTCCGGTCACTCTATAAACATCGCGACTAACTCTTTTTCAACTCTATCTCCTTCACCCTTGCTCAATTATACCAACCACCAAGTGTATCACCTTGTGCACATGTGTTAGCATATTTTCATAAACGTTTTCAAGGGTGTTAGTACTCCACTAGATCCTAAATGCATATGCAATGAATTAGAGCATCTAGTGGCACTTTGATAACCGCATTTCGATACGAGTTTCACTCCTCTTAATAGTACGGCTATCTATCCTAAATGTGATCACACTCACTAAGTGTCTTGATCACCGAAACAAAGTGGCTCCTATAATTTTACCTTTGCCTTGAGCTTTTTGTTTTTCTCTTTCTTCTTTTCCAAGTTTAAGCATTTGATCATCATCATGCCATCATCATTGTCATGATCTTCGCCATTGCTTCATCACTTGGATTAGTGTTACCTATCTCATAATTACTTTGATAAACTAGGTTAGCACTTAGGGTTTCATCAATTAACCAAAACCAAACTAGAGCTTTCAATCTCTCCCTTGTTGGTAATTGATGACAACCCTTATACAAAGATATGATTTAAAGTTCATTTGAATCCATGTTGCTTGCCCAAGCATATTTACCATGTGTAAAGGATATGGACAAGTTTCATGAACTCCATATGATAGCAATTGCTCCCCCTACATATGTGCTAAGAGTTTGGATTGAAGCTTTGCACATATGATTAGATAGGAAATATAGAAGACAATTTCTACCAAATGATGCTAAGGTATAAGAGATGGACCTTTGAAGCGTGATACCAATCGGAGTGCACCAATATACCATCCTTAGCACCATTAGTAACTAGTCATACACAAAAACTAAAATACCCCATGAGATCAACATTATAAGCAAGGGTCTAGTTTCCATAGAATGAACATAGGTCTAGTTACTTTAGCCTATGCATGCTAGTTTTTCATTTCAACATTCAAACCTACAACTAGCATACACCACACAAGCATGGATATTTGAAATTAAAACTTATGCCATGCAAGCAAACATATGTAATGCACATTCAAATACACCATACAAGTTTATAAGCTTGCTCCCCCTATTTGTATGCTCAAAATTTTAATTGATCCCCTTCCTTTGTCATTGACCTCTCCCCCTTTGTTTCTTTGTTGTCTTTTCACTATCTTTATACACTATTTCTCCCCCTTTGTCATCAATGACCACAAAGGCTTAAAGTATAGATAGGGTAGGATTATCAATGTCAACAATTAGCACAAAAGGTGTCCTCAAATTATAGATAGGTTGGGGTGAAACTATGTGAAATGAGGATCATTTTCCCAATTTGGTTCAATCTAGATTACTTACAAAATATATTTAACTCGGTTTGATCCAAGGATAAGCTTCTTCACACCTCCAAATAAGGGTTATCTTATACCATGTTGAGTTAAATACTTATAGCTCATTTTCTAAATCAAACACTAGGTTTACAAGCCCACAAATATGTCATATGCTACCACTAGATCATTTCAAACATACAAGCAATAGTGGTATCATACAAGCATCAAATTCATTTGATTTTCATGAATAAGCCTAGGACATGATGGGAATGACTAGATGCACTAAACAAGTCCTTAGCAATGGATGGATGACATGTCAATCAACTTTACCTTGCTTGGCTCGAAGGAGAGGCATGTCATATAGTGGGGGTGCATCAACACATATTTGAGAAGTCAAGTATGTTCAATTCATTCCTTAGCTTGCAAAACCTCTTCTCATCAAGTGGCTTGGTGAATATGTCGGCAAGTTGATCTTCGGTGCCCACACTCTCTATGCAAATGTCCCCTTTTTGTTGATGATCTCTTATGAAGTGATGACGGACATCTATATGTTTTGTTCTTGAGTGTTGAACCGGGTTGTTGGTGAGCTTTACGGCACTTTCATTGTCACATAGCAATGGCACTTGCTTGAACTTGATTCCAAAGTCACTCAAGGTAGCATTCATCCAAAGTAATTGAGCACAGCAACTACCGGCCAAAATATACTCCGCTTCGGCGGTTGAAAGTGTTACACTATTTTGCTTCTTTGATGACCAAGATACAAGTGATCTTCCCAATAGTTGACATGTACCTAATGTGCTCTTTCTCTCAACTTTGCATCCCGCATAATTGGAATCCAAATATCCAATCAACTCAAATCTTGCTCCTTTGGGATACCATAATCCAATATATTGTGTATGCTTCAAATACCTCAATATTCTCTTAGTTGCTTTCAAGTGACTTTCTCTTGGTGAGGCTTGAAATCTAACACACGTGCATACACTAAACATCACATCCGGTCTTGATGCGGTCACATAGAGTAGGCTTCCAATCATAGACCGATACATCTTTTGATCCACCATGTTGCCACTAGTATCACTATCTAAGCTTCCACTTGTCCCCATTGGTGTACTAATAGCTTTACTCTCATCCATTTCAAACTTCTTGAGCATGTCCTTGATATACTTGCCTTGACTCACAAATATGCCATTCTTCATTTGCTTGATTTGAAGACCAAGGAAGTAACTAAGCTCTCTAATCATAGACATCTCAAACTCACTTGCCATCATCTTGCCAAACTCCTCACAAAATTCTTGATTTGTTGATCCAAAGATGATATCATCAACATAAATTTACATTACAAACAAGTCATTTCCAAGCTTCTTGGTGAAGAGAGTGGTGTCAACCTTTCCCATCTTGAATCCCTTAGAGAGTAGAAAATCCTTCAATCTCTCATACCATGCTCTAGGTGCTTGTTTCAATCCATACAAAGCCTTTCTCAACTTGAACACATGGTTGGGTTTCTTTTCATCTTCAAAACCAGGAGGTTGCTCAACATACGCAAGCTCATTGATGTACCCATTGAGAAATGTACTTTTCACATCCATTTGGTACAACTTGATGTTGTGGGCACAAGCATAGGCCAACAAGATCCTAATTGCTTCCAATCTTGCAATGGGGGCATATGTTTCTCCAAAATCAAGACCTTCAACTTGAGTGTAACCTTGAGCCACTAATCTTGCTTTGTTCCTTATTACTATCCCATCTTGATCTTGCTTGTTCCGAAAGACCCACTTAGTTCTAATCATATTATGATCCTTAGGCCTCTCAACTAAATCCCATACTTGGTTTCTTGTGAAGTTGTTTAGCTCTTCATGCATAGCATTGACCCAATCAACATCATTCAAAGCTTCATCTATCTTCTTAGGCTCAATGGATGATACAAATGAGAAGTGCTCACAAAATAATGTCAATCTTGATCTAGTTTGCACTCCTCTTAAAATATCACCAATGATAGTGTCCAATGGATGATCTCTTGCAATATTGGTTGGTTGAAGCACTTGCACTTAATTGCTAGCATTTGATTGATCACTTGGTTGAGATGATGAACTAGCCATTTGTTGATCTTGCACATTGCCATCACTAGTGCTTGCTTGGATTTGATCATGAGAACCACTAGGTTGCACATTTGAGTTAGAGAGCACTTGATTCTTGTCATCTTCAACATCAATCACCTCTTAAGGCCTTATATTGCCAATGTCCATGTTCTTCATTGCATTGACCAATTGAGTGCCTTTCATATCATCTAGATTCTCATCTTCCTCTTGGGAACCATTTGTTTCATCAAATTCCACATCATGAACCTCCTCAAGAGTACCACTAGCCAAATTCCAAACTCTATAAGCCTTGCTAGTAGTAGAGTAACCAAGCAAGAAACCTTCATCACATTTCTTTTCAAATTTGCTCAATCTAGTGCCTTTCTTTAATATATAGCATTTACAACAAAAAAACCCGGAAGTATGCTATGTTGGGCTTTCTTCCATTCAATAGCTCATAAGGTGTCTTCTCCATCATGGGATGACAATAAAGTCGGTTGCTATAATAGCAAGTCATGTTGATTGCTTCGGCTCTAAATGAATGACTCACATTGTACTCACTCAACATTGATCTTACCATATCAATCAAGGTTCTATTCTTTCTTTCAACTAGTCCATTTGATTGAGGAGTATATTTGGCCAAGAATTGATGTCTAATTCCAAATTCATCACACAACTCATCAATTCTAGTGTTCTTGAATTCACTACTATTGTCACTTCTAACTTTCTTGATGGTTGTTTCAAACTCATTGTGAATGCCCTTGACAAATGATTTGAATATTGCACACACATCACTCTTGTCACCAAGAAAGAAGACCCATGTATATCTAGTGAAATCATCCACAATCACAAAACCATATTTGTTTCCACCAATGCTAGTGTATGTGGTTGGTCCAAATAAGTCCATGTGCATTAACTCAAATGCCTTAGATGTGCTCATCATGCTCTTCTTAGGATGTGTGTTACCAACTTGCTTTCCGGCTTGACATGCACTACGTAGCTTATCCTTCTCAAATATGACATCTTTCAAGCCTCTAACTAAGTCATGCTTAATCAACTTGTTCAATTGTTTCATTTCAACATGACCAAGCCTTCTATGCCATAACCAACCCATGCTAGACTTAGTGATCAAACATATTGACAATTGAGCTTCTCTAGCATTGAAATCAACTAAGTATAGATTCTCATATCTAAATCCTTTGAATATCAAGTTAGAGCCATCTACACTTATGATCTCTACATTATCCACACCAAATATGCACTTAAAACCAAGATCACACAATTGAGCTACCGACAATAAGTTGAAGTTCAAGCTCTCTACTAGTAGCACATTAGAAATGCTCAAGTCATTGGATATTGCAATCTTACCAAGCCCTTTAACCTTGCCTTTGCCATTGTCACCAAATATGATACTATCAATCCCATTGCTCTTGCTTTCATTGATTGAATTGAACATTCTTGTATCACCGGTCATGTGTTGTGTGCACCCACTATCAAGCACCCAATGCCTTCCTCCGGCTTTATAATTGACCTACAAAAGAAGATCAATTCTTTTTAGGTACCCAAACTTGCTTGGGTCCTTGTAGGTTAGTCACCAAGGTCTTTGGTACCCAAATGGCCTTCTTCTTTGGGCCCACAATTGGTGTACCAATGAACTTAGCCTTCACACCATTGGCACCCTTATAAAGCATGTAACAAGAATCAAATTTGATTGAGGATATATTAGGTAGCTTGTTCTTGTTAGTCTTGTAATTTTGCTCTATATGCCCAACTTGCTTGCATCTATTGCAAAACTAACCATTACCCTTCACAAAGCTAACTTTAGGAGTGACAAAGGTCGCCTTGCCTTTCTTGGGGGTATAGCATAATCCCTCTTTGTTGAGAGAAAACCTTTGGCTATCCAAGCACTTTAGCAAGCGGGCATCTCCACCATAGGTATTGCCTAAGGCACGAGTGAGCTCATTCACCTCCTTCTTGAGGGTTTTATTTTCCACCATTAGTGATGTATCATTCATAGGTGGAGTGGTAATGGTTGTGCTACAAGAAGTGTTAGTAGGAGCAACAAAAATAGATTCATTAATAAGATCACATGTTAGTCCCACATCACATGCTATGATCACTTGCACCTTCTTGGCTTCCTCCACTTTGACTTGCTCAATGAGAGAGGAGTGAGCCTTTTCAAGCTTAGAGTGAGCTTTACCAAGCTTCTCATGGGCTTCCATTAGCCTCTCATGAGTGGCATTGAGCTCATCAAGGGATTGCTCAAGAAATTTGAATTTCTTGTTCAATTCCTTACACTCCTTTCTCTTCATCTCAAATCAAGTGTGCACTTGCTCACACATGTCCATAACCTCCTCCTTGGAGTACTCCTCATCATCATCATCACTCCTACAAGCATCACTTTCACATTCATCATCATCACTCACATCATATTTTACCTTGGTAGGTTTCGTCATGAGGCATGTCGATGGAGTGTCGAAGATGGAGAGCTTCTTGTTGATGGCGATGCTTGCTAGTGCTCTCTTGATGGATTTCTTGTCATCATCACTAGAGCTATCACCATCTGAGGAACCATCACTATCCCAAGTGACTACACAGCCTCCACCCTTCTTCTTCTTTTGGAAGGTCATTCTCTTCTCCTTCTTCTCCTTCTTTTCATTCTTATCTTTCTTGTGCTTCTTCTTCTCATCTTCATCATTATCACTATTGTAGGGACAATTTGCTACAACATAATTGGGGCTCTTGCAATTGTAGCACCTTCTCACATATTCTTTGTTCTTGGTGTGATCTCTTCTCTTTCTTGCACCATAGCCCTTCTTCATGAATTTGCCCATCTTGCGCACAAATAGAGCCATAGCTTCATCATCAATATCACTAAGATCATCATCATCACTTGATTCTTTCTTAGACCTGCCCTTGTTTTTGTATGATGATGAACTAGCCTTGAATGCTATGCTTTTCTTCTTCTTGTCTTCTTCTTCCTTCTTATCATCCTTGTCATCCCCTTCCCTTTCCATATGGTATGTCTCTTGTGTCATGACATCACCTAGTACTTGGTTAGGGGTGATATCCTTTAATCCTCCTCTTATGATAAGCAATCTCAACATCTCAAATCTTGGAGGTAGGCACATCAAGAATCGATGAGAGACATCATCATCCTTGATCTTCTCTCCCAAAGCCTTCAAGTCATTGACAATTACTTGTAATCGATGGAACATCTCTGGAATGCTCTCATCTTCCTTCATCTTGAAGCTTGTCAACTTGTCATTGAGAATATACAACTTGGCACTCTTCATCGCCGGTGTGCCCTCATATGTTTCCTCCAATCTCTTCCACACCTCATTTGCTCTTTCACAATCCTTGATTTGCTCAAACACCTTGGAATCAATGGCATTGTATATGGTGTTGAGAGCCATTGTATTGCATTGCTTGTTGATCTTATCTTGGTTGGTTGGATTATCGGGATCAATGATAGAATAGTCATTCTCGGTCACTTCCCATACTTGATCATTGATTGAACCAAGATACATCCTCATCTTTCTCTTCCAATAATCATAGCATGTGCCATCACATGGTTGAACACAACTTGAGCCATAATTTGACACCGAGGTTGTTAAGCCTTCAATCAAACAGTGACCACGGCTCTGATACCACTTGAAAGGTCCTAATATGGCTAGAGGGGGGTGAATAGCCTATTTAAAAATCTACAAATCAACTAGAGCAATTTGATTAGTATGACAAATAGCGTAATGCAAACTTGCTCTAGCTCTACAAGGGTTGCAAGCCACCTATCCAACAATTCTAGTTGCAATGATTATTTAGGCACACAAACTTGCTAAGTAACTACTCACTAAGAGCTCTCAATCTTGTTACTCTAAAGAGCTCAACTAGATGAATGTAAATAATAAAGCAATCTCTCAATACTAATTACACTAAAGAGCTTATATCAACTAGTTTGCAAGAATGTAAATAAGTGAGTAGGGTGATTATACCACCGTGTAGGGGATGAACCAATCACAAGATGAATATATAGCCAATCACCAGGAGAATGCCAAAGACAAGAGACAATCAATTTTCTTCCGAGGTTCACGTGCTTGCCAACATGCTGCGTCCCCGTTGTGTCGACCAACACTTGGTGATTCGACGGCTAAGAGGTGTTTCACAAACCTCGTCCACACGATAGGACAGCGCAAGAACCGACCCACAAGTGAGGTAACTCAATGACATGAGCAATTTACTAGTGTTACCTTTCGGCACTCCGCCGGGGAAGGTACAACTCCCCTTATAATCATCGGAGATGGCCACGAACAATCACCAACTCGTACCAATCCTCCACCGCTGCTCCAACCGTCTAGGTGGTGGCAACCACCAAGAGAAACAAGCGAAATCCGCAGCGCAACACGAATACCAAGTGCCTCTAGATGCAATCACTCAAGCAATGCACTTGGATTCTCTCTCAATCTCACAAAGATGATGAATCAATGATGGAGATGAGTGGGAGGGCTTTGGCTAAACTCACAAGGTTGCTATGTTAATGAAAATGTGCTAGAGTTGTGGCTTGAGCCGACCAAGGGGCTTTAAATAGAAGCCCCCATGAAATAGAGCCGTTGGCTCAAAAAACGGGCAGACTGCGCGTCGACCGGACGCTCCGGTCACACTGACCGGACGCAGCACCGGACGCTCCGGTCGTGAATACCGGACGTGTCCGGTAGCCCCCAGACTGCCACGTGTCCTGTTCAAACCATCATAGCCGTTGCTGCCCATTCGCCGACGACCGGGCGCTCACATCGGATGCTGAAACACAGATGACCGGACGCTGAGCCGCCGAGTCCGGTCGAGTCCAGTAAGCCACCAGGGCCGACCGGACATGTCTGATAGAAACTGACCAGACACTGAGCCTCAGCGTCTGGTCGAGTACAGTAAGCATCCACCGACGACTGGACGCGTCCGGTCACACCGGACCGAACGCTGCCAGCGTCCGATCGACTGCACTGCCGAACATTGCTTTCACTAAATCATACTGGACATGTCCGGTGTGGTGACCGGACGCGTCCGGTCGCTGAGTACGTCGCCGAATACCGGACGTGTCCGGTCACCATACCGGACGCGTCCGGTCACTCTATAAACAGCGCGACTAACTCTTTTTCAACTCTATCTCCTTCACCCTTGCTCAAATGTGCCAACCACCAAGTGTATCACCTTGTGCACATGTGTTAGCATATTTTCATAAACATTTTCAAGGGTGTTAGTACTCCACTAGATCCTAAATGCATATGCAATGAATTAGAGCATCTAGTGGCACTTTGATAATCGTATTTCGATACGAGTTTCACTCCTCTTAATAGTATGGCTATCTATCCTAAATGTGATCACACTCACTAAGTGTCTTGATCACCGAAACAAAATGGCTCCTATAATTTTACCTTTGCCTTGAGCTTTTTGTTTTTCTCTTTCTTCTTTTCCAAGTTTAAGCATTTGATCATCATCATGCCATCACCATTGTCATGATCTTCGCCATTGCTTCATCACTTGGATTAGTGTTACCTATCTCATAATTACTTTGATAAATTAGGTTAGCACTTAGGGTTTCATCAATTAACCAAAACCAAACTAGAGCTTTCACAAGGGCACCCACGAGCATGGCCGGTGGTGCTGTGCTCGCGCACCGCCACTCGCCGTCGTATCCCACCCCGACGACCGGAATCGACCGGACCCCGTCTTCCCCTCCTCTATGTTGCCAACGTATGTTTTAAGCTTTTTAGATATTTCAGATGTATGCTGCAATTGTTACATATGGATGTTGCAAAAGTGGATCGGAATGTTGCACATGTTGCATATTTTGGCAAGTGTTTCAAGTGGTATGTTGCAAGCGTTTTGGGAAAAATATTTCATCTGTTTCACACGTATGTTGCAGGAAGTGTTTTATTTGGATATCGCATATGTTTCACACATATGTTGCGAGTGTTTTATCTGGATGATGCATATGTTTCACACATGTTGCATCTATATGTTTCAAATGTTTCATCTGTGTCCGACATATGTTGCATCCACATGTTTCATGCTGCAAGTGTTTCACGAGGACACGGTGAGTGATGTGTGCATGGCCTAGGCGCTGGGGGATGGGGCACGGCAGAGCTGGGGACTGGCAAACGGGGGCGCAACAAGCTAGGGGTTGGCTCCCAAGTCCTGCCCACGAGGAGAGAGGAGGGGGTCAAGGGAAAGAGGCGGGGTGCAGCAGGGGGCAGGGTGCGCGTGCAAGGAGGGGGCAGGCTGTGCGGCTGTCCATCCGGACGTGAGGAGCAGCAAGCGCAGCGTCGAGGGCAGGGTGCACGTGCGAGTCGGAGCGAAGCAGACGGAGGCAAGCTACGCAGGCGTCTGGACGCGTGCGTACATCCGAATGTCCGAGCGCTAGCCACGCCGATATAGAAAAGTCAACGTTTTATAATTTAGAATAGAGGGAGTATTATATGATACTGTTTTATCTGTTCATGGACCAATCGTTTTTTGTCTTTGGCTTGTTTAGGAGAAACGATCTAGGAATATTAGTACTAGGATTTATGAATCGTTTGGTAGTGCTCCACGAAGCAGATTACCATGAATCAATTTTGCTCAACAATATATTAAAATTTAACAGATTCTGGTGCAACAAAACCACTTATTTATTTACACTAGTAGCCACAGCGGGTTTTCTGTTAATAGTTTTTCAGAAAAAAGTGATTATCTGCTGATCCCGATTACTTGGAATGAACTAAGAGGCCGAGAGCTGAAAAAAGTAATTTGTCAGAGTGTTGGCATGATGCAATGCAACATAGGCTGCCTCGGCTCCAGCATCCATGCTACGGCTGTTGCGTGAGGGCTTGCCGACGTGGGTCGTGCTCGGTCATGGCATTGGATGGCTAAGTTATGCAATGCAACCAGACACCAGCTTTTCCATTATAAGCTAAGTTAAACTCCCTCTAAATTATAAGTCGTTTTCATTTTTTTGTTCATCCATTTTGCTATGTAGCAAAATGAATGTAAAAAAAAAGTAAAAGCGACTTGGAACGGAGGGAGTACATTGCAACCAAACAACAAGTCCGATGACCTCGCTGAAGCGCCGACTACTGGGGTGGCAAGCCCGAACCCAAGAAGAGAGCGCACGGAGAGAGCGGAGGGAAAATTTAACATTTTTTATTTCTTACGGATAGTCCATATGCTTATGGATAATTTTTGTTGGAAACTGCTAGCTGGTAGATAATATTTTATTTATTATAGACTACTTTACTGTTGTATTATGGTTGCTCTTATACGATGGCACTTTAGGAAAAGCTTAGAGCAAAATAAACTTTTGGAGCCAAAATGAATTACAATTCGGCAAATCGTGGGACAAAAAATGAATTAGAATTTAGTTAAAATGAGTATTAACTCTCCTTATTGTCATTAACAATGTTGCCTTTTCTACTACAGTCGAAATAAAATTGCAAAACCGATACTCTATATGAAGATTATCGCATTTAGAAAGTGACTAACAAATAAAAAGGCGTGGTGCCTACTCCTCCCACACGCAATAGTTATTATGACTACATCAGGCCAGCAGTCCGCTCGAAAAAGACCGTAACCAAGACCCCGGCTGGTTCGGTCCAGATAAAAGATCAAAACGCAAGTGAACAGTAAAAACTCGGTGAAATGACGGTTTTATAGGAACTGAGATATTAAACCGGACGGCCGGCGCAGAAGGGGTGGAAGGGAGTCGCTGTAGGGGGAAATAAGACAAAAAATAGGTATAAGCATCGATGGAGGGAATCAAACCTTTGCCACCACACTCAAAAAGAAGGAGACATACTACTAGACCATGCTTTGGTTTGCGATTTTATTAAAAATCTTAGCCTATTTGAACCATGTTGAGCCGGCTGTTCGACCAATTGAACCAAACAAACCGTGAACTAGAGCTTCCAACTGGTTTGACGTCCAATCCGGTCCTAATGACTATGCCCACACCATGGACGCCCCTCTCCGTGGCCACACATAAGCTACGGCGCTACACGATGTCACACTGGTCTATATAAGGACCTGTTTGGCAGGGCTCCTCCCAAGCTCTGACTCTGGCTCCTGCGGAGCCCTGCCAAACATTTTTCTAGAGGAGCCATTTTTCAGTAAAAAGCAGAGAGAAGCACCTCAAGAGGAGCTGTGCCAAACACCCCCTAATATGATAACAAACTCATTGATCCAGCCTACATGACGTAGCAGACTGACCCTTCCTCATGTGGTCGCGTGCTCGCCCAATTGGAGCCACCAATCGCTCATTAGAGTTTGCATTGTATTGTTGATATTATTCCCTCCAGAAAACTTGAATGGAGACAATTCTTGGTTCAGCTAGCATGGAGCGAAGAGCCCCCAAGGGACGAGCTGTCAAAGACCAAATTGTCCAAGAAACAAAACAGTGGACGCTTGAAACGTTTTTAACTAGCAAACATGCTAGTGCTTTGCAACGGCTATGCTCACCTGGATGATTGCAAGGTTTATGCAACGATCATGCCATCTATTTTTGAGATCGGATTTCATGCCATCACAAAGATGTCCTTGTTCTAACTTTGTATAAGCGATTTATGCAACGATCATGCCATCTATTTTTGAAATCGGATTCCATGCCATCACAAGATGTCTGTTGTTTTAACTTATATAAGGGCCTGTTAGAAGCAGAGGAACGGAGGAAAACATAGGAATAGAAAAGGAACATAGGTCGAAAACACAGGATTGGAGAAACACATGAATTCTATAGAAATTGGTGTTTGGAACACACGAATATGACTAGCATATATAGGAATTTAAGAGATTAGCTAGAAACTCAATGGCTTGGGCTAAGCATAACAGTAAACACAGTTCCTTTCGTTTTATAAAAGAGGTACATATAAGTTGAAGAATCATGGATGGCCCACGTGTCAGTATCTTATCCTTGCCTCCTACTCCTGTTGCTGTGGTTCACTCGAGCACTTTGTACTGCTTAGCGTCGGGCGACCTCAGCGTGCTGAGGCTATGGCCTTGTTTGTTTCCGCTTCTCCCAGACACGCTTGGATTATAATCTAAGCGAAGATTTTCTCGCTTCTCGCTTTTCGCTTTTCGTAGTTCAAATCTCTGAAGCGGCTTACCACATAAGCGAGAATCGGTGGAAATAAGCAAAGCGTTTGGCGAGATTCTCGCTTATTTCCACCAATAAGCCGCTTATAAGCGGAAACAAACAGGGCCATGGCGGATGGGTCATGGGGCAGCCAGGTCTGTGACTTCGATTTATATAGCAATGGGGGTGATATGCGGACGAGCTCAATTTGCAGCATTGGAGGCGACATGCGCGCGTGGGCTCCAGTTGCGGCGGCGGTGGGGTGATACTCGCCGGTAGTGCTCTGTAGCCTCGGCATATCCTTCTTGGTGAGCTTCTTCTACCATGAGAGGTCAGGTCAGGCACTCGATTTCTCTGTTAATGCAGTCCGTCGCCACGTTACCGGCCACAAAAGTCAGCAGCAAGCACTCGTTAGCTCGGCAAACGAGTAGGAAAAGAAAACAATAAATAGACTTCATTCCAAACACTCAGTTCAGATTCCTTTCCTCTGTTTTCTCATTCCTATAATTTTCCTTTAGAATTCCTCCAATCCAAACCGAAGGCAGGCCTAAGCACGAGACGTAAGTAGTCCAAATCATAGATGGGATAGGAAGGTTAGTGTGGGAAGTAACATGGATGGCTGAAAGAATCCATTTTCAACTCAATATTAGAGATAGAAAAGACCAGCTCCTTGTCCATTAGTAACACCCACATTATCTCATTGCGTGGAGAGACCAATGCATTGTTGGCAATGACAAATGTTTTAAGACCGCGGTTAAAAAGAAGAATATAATGACGCCGTGTTTCCAGGATTCAGGTCTACTCTGGGCTGACAAGGACAATGTACATTGGACAGTGAGCAAACAATGACAAGACACCAAGAAAAATAAACAAAAATTAAAACGACAGGACTGCAGGATAATTTAAGCCCCCGAAGGTTCTGACTGCCCTGGCTGGATACCATCTATCTAGCCTTCATCCAACCCACAGGAGACAGGACTGGTCCCTTGTGAGGAACAAGGTCTCATCTGTGGCAGCACAAATAGGAGACAAGAGTGAACACCCCCTTAGAACAAACAATGATCAATTTCAGCAATTACTCAAATCGCACATCCTCTTGGGACCTCAAAACAAATTGAAAAATAACAATACAACCAAAGATAAAAACAGTTCTAAACATGAATATAGTTGAAGGCTTCAACTTCAATTCTTTTAGTCAGAGGTTTGGCCCAAAATTTCAGTTCCAAAAGGTAAAATAAGATTCAAACCCAGACTTCAAAAGGATTTTTTTTTCCAAATCCACGGTACATAGAGCTTCAGAGAGTAATCTTACAAATAATATGCTCAATCAGGATTGGATAATGTACAGATCTTGCTTTGATATGTAATAGCATGACATTAAATTCCCCGGTTGCATGATAAACTGCTCTCTGAACTGACCTACACGTTTGCTTGGAATGTCAATAGAGAGCTCATCCATGCTGGGCATCCCTTCAGCTTTTATCCCATCGCCACATACAAGAAATTGGTTTCCCACAATGAATGATCCAGATACACGAATTGCAACTCCAGTTTCACCATTCGCACGACAATGTAGCTTCTCGACAACATGAACAATTTTCTCTCGGGGCCTATCACCTTTTAGCTTCTTCCTTATATTTGACAAACTATCAAAAATGTCATTTTGGCCAACATACACCTTCCCTGAGAAACTGCCAAAATAGGAATTGCAAGACTGTGCTCAGAGACACATTTCAGCACAACTATAACTATCATGTAATAATAAAGTATAATACTACCAAGGGATTCAAAACATCCAGAAGGATGCAGTTGGAAACATTCGGTAGTAACCTTCCAGTTACTTCCTGACATAAAAGAACATGTCAAGTAAAGTACAACTGAGCATGTAATGTAACTAGTCAAAAATTTTCAGCAGCTCACAATTTTGTCAAATCTTCAAATTGTCCATTCATAAAAAAGAGCGCTAAATGCATGAGCGGCACCTAAACTTGTCAAGGGGTGTCACTTAGGTCCACAAACTTTGAAAAAACATTTCTAGGTTCCTAAACTTGTTACGTGGTGTACCGCACATCCCTAAACTTGCTAAATGGTGCACCACAGGTCCATTTATGGATCATACCAACCACTGCGGTGTACCACTTAACAAGTTTAGGGATCCAGAAATGAGTTTTCAATGTTCATAAACCTAAGTGACACCCCTTGACAAGTTAGGGGCCGCTCATGCATTTAACTCTAAAAGAAAATCATAGCATTGTACAACCAGAAGAACAATCATAGCTTGTTCATTCCCCAAACAAACTGGGCCAAAAGCCCAAAAGTTGTCCCAAGTTGCATATGAGTAGATTAATCCCAGGAAATGGGTTACAATTCTAGCCAGATGGAAACTCTATCAGCATTCCAGTAGCTTTAGGATACAAAATTAGTTTTGAAGACAATGAAACTGATACACATGTATTTCGCCATGATGCGTTGATGCTTACATTTGTAACACTAACTTAAGGTACCTGAATGTAGATTGTTCCATGTAGAATGTCTTCATATGATGCCAAATCCCATCAGATCCATTAAACAAGAGGTAGTAATGTATAGCAAGCATCTGGAATTAAGGAAACAACATTATCTTTTATGCTTAGTAAACATGATACTAAAGAGTCAGCATTTTTTTCATCACGCTTCTAGTCAAGTGCATGAATGTACATACATAAAAGGAAATAATCATTGCCATGATGGTAGTTGGTTGTTTGCTGGTCGAACTTTTAAACTTTCACCGGTTTCTAATGCTAAGGACACACTAGTTAACAATTACAACTAGATAATGTCCTCCCAAATCCAGAAATGAGTTTTCAGCTTACCAACTTATTTCACCTTTCACAAATCTTCTCCATTTTGTTTTGTTAATTCCGTTACATTTTAGAAGAAAAGGGAAATACATTCAATATAGTTGATTGAGCTCTGCACAAAGAGATGGTTTTTTCTAGGGAACATTCCAACAAATTTAAAAGAGTTAAATGCACCATAGGTCCATTAACTTATGCGGAGGTTTCGGTTAGGTCCATCAACTCTAAAAGTTGATTTTCGGGTCCATAAACTTTTAACGTGGTTCACCGCAGGTACATACCCCTTCATTTGGCCCTTAGATTCAACTTCTAGGTCCAAAAACATTTTTAAGTGGTTCACCGCATGTCCATTTTGACCCTTAGATCTTACGTGGCATGTGGAGCCAGTAGCTAGCATGGCATGAAATTTGCAATTAGCCCACGAGTCATCTCCTTCCTCTTCTTTCTTCCCCAAATCAACATAGACCTGTATGGCGTGGAGGGGCTGATTCGGCCAAGGGAGCACTCGCCGGCAGCAATGGATGGGACTGCGAGCTTCACCTCTCACCCATGCACCTGAGGGTGGTTTTAATTTATCCGATGGAGGCAAGCAGCGGGTCAGCCACGAGCGTGCCCATCCAGCGGTCAACGACGGGCAGAAAGTAGAAGACTGGCGGAAATGGTGGGTCCGGCATAGACTTTCCCTGAATGCGTGCGGACAGGGACGAGGGTACTGCAGCAGACTCAACCGCACATCGTTGAAGCAATGATGGCCTACACTGACGAGAACGGTCGCGCACGTGAGCTGGACCATGGCAGCTGCAGTACAGCGGGCTGGGAGCTAAGACAGTTTCTGTGTGTCCAACGAGCGCAAAGGGTAGATGAGGCAGAGACGTACTCAGTAGAGCTCATTTTAGTTTCAGGCTCAAAAAGCATGCCCACAAACATGACACCGGCCACGGCCTTTTTGAGCTGGGCCTAGGCCTAAGCGGGCCAACCACTATTTTTTAGTGTATACAAACAATATAAAATTAAATAAATTGGTAAATTTTTAGGTTTGCATTTCGTTGTCAATCCCTGTCCACTAACAGTCGCAGATCGGGCCAAGACTGGTGGACTCATGCCGGGCCAAAAAACTAGACAAAGTAGCTTCATGTCATGTTGAATCGTGTCCAATAAATTTCAGTGAATTTCACTAAAGTTTTAAGGTGTGAACACGAGATTTTAGTTCTAGGGTGCGGCTTTGATGTGGGGGCCCACATGTTGATCATGTGGTGCCAATTGGCTTGAAGTAGCTCCCTGATGTAATAAATCATCTCCAGCAAATTTTGGTCAATTTTGAAAAAAAAATTAATGAGTGAACACGAGCTTTAGTTCAAGAGTCTAGCTTTTGATGTGTGTCCACATGTTTAATTCAAACTCATATATACCTTTTATGCAAACCCATGGATTCTACCACTTGGTGGGTTGGATTGGCTTGGGTTGAAACAACAAAATTTTGGGGTGGGCTGGGATTGGCAAGAGTTAATTTGCTATGGGTTGGGTTGGGAAAGGGGTGGGTTTTAACCCATTAGCTAGGATACACAGCTGCCGGCAATCCGACCACGGCTATCTCTAGCAGGACATCTTCGACCACGGCTACTTCGCCCACACGGGCAGCAACATCGACATGAGAAGAGTTACCGTCTTGCATGAGCTACTTGTCTGTTTTCTTCGCCAGTACACGATGCAACGACCGTTTAGACTATAGGGGAATGTTCGACATGAGCACAAAGGGTTACTATCTTGCATGAGCTACTCGTCTGTTTTCTTCTCCAGCCACAGCATACATGACACAATGACCGTTTAGACTATAGAGGAATGTTAGATCATCGACTTCAACCTTCGACTTCTTCCCTAGTCTCACCATCTGTGGTGTGACTGCAGGAGGATGTTGAGTATATCACAACTAGGATAGAGTTAGTTGGGATTACGACCACGTATACCGGCTTGACCCCCAAGTCATGTAAACTCTATATTACCACCAGAGAGGCTCAATGCAAATAATCCAATTTCATCCAATTCTATTCTGTTTCCTACAGTAACAGCACACCAGCGAACCCATCTGAATGCATTGTGCATCTATACATCATGCCAAATCAGCTAAGGGACTATTTTCAGCCAAATGTTTAACTTGAGGGATCGAATTGATCCTTAAGAATAAATGAATCTGACTATGTGAGCCCAATGGGCTGACAAAAAATGTCACCAAACCTAAATTAAACTACAGTACGAAAGGGTAAAGTTGTAATATGCTACAATGACTCACCTCAGCTATTTGCTTTAATCTTTCTGTTGGATCAACAACACTTTTGACATATGCTGCCAAATCCACCTCGGTTCCTGCATACCTCTTGATGAATGGGTGTGACAGAAGCTGCAAATAGTATTCAATGTAATCAAAGTAATAATAATGGAATAAAACATAATCTACTTGAGTTCACAGACATGCTGAAGTTATTGGGGAAATCGCACTTCAACGTTCTATGATTAAATCAAACTGACTAATAACCACTTCTCTGCATACAAACACTATGAGGCCATGAGAATTATGACAAATGTATATATTGAAACCCTACCTACAGAACTCAAATTATATGAAAATCATTTTATACAAAGTATCTTTACCTGCTCACACATGGGCCTTGCATCAGCATCTTTCTGCAAGCAATCATTGATGAATGAGCAGAATTCTGATGAATAAGCATCTAATGGTGGTGTTGGTGATGGATCATCAAGTATCTGAATTACAAGATACCAAGTTAAGAAAGAAGATAGGGAGGTGCAAATAACTATACAAAGATAATTACTAAAATGGTCACAGCATCATATGACAAATTGCAATATGATAAGCATACGTCGTTATAGCTAAGAGCAGGCAGCAGAGGGCAGGGGCAGCTACAACTACGGTCAGTTGCGGTTGTTGCATTGTGTTGGCCGTGCTTTTTTTTTAAAGCTGCTACAGAAAAGCAATTAAGAAAAAAGAACAGAGAAAATTAAGTCAAATTAAGCTCTCTAACACTTGTGCAATTTGAAATAACCTGCTATAACTAAAAAGGAATCTGATAAAATCAACCAGCAATTCGAACCAGAAACATGATACGAATTGGTATTAGAAGTGAACATTTAAAAAAAAAACTCAGCCTACGGGGGTAAGACAGCCCCCGGGCATTTTGCTAAGAAGACCTTCTCACGCAGGTCAAGAAAACCCCTGAACCTGCCCACCCACACACAGTGTTGCCCATATGAGAATGACCACAACCTTGGGCCAGACCTTAGACCTGTGCTTTGGCGTGGGATAGACAAGGAGATTTTATTTTAACCTCAGCCTAAAATTCGCTCCCACGGAAAGTCGAACCCAGGACCTAAGGAGTGCTACTAGAGCCACCTAACCAACTCACGCCTGTTCGCAGTGAACATTTACTACACTGTCAAATGATTTATACATTGCAAATTCAAAGGGAAAGTGGAGAACCCATCCATGCATTCAACTAGCAAAATCTAAGTCAAAAGACAAGTATATCATAAAAAACTACAAGTGGGTCATTTATCCCATACCAGCATATTTAATCAAGGAACCTAACTGGCCAAGTATCTCAGATTACTAGCATTTGAAGTCAGTCAATGGAAAGGACAACATTTCATCCAAACATCAATCAATAATTACAGGTCTATAGTAAGAAACAAACAAGTAACCACCCAATAACCAACTCACCTGCAACATGAGATTTGCAGGGCCTTCATTTACGTCATATGGGAATTTTCCAGTAGCACATTCCAATATTGTTAGTCCAAGACTCCAAATATCAGCAGCATAAGAGTAGTTCTCATTACGAATTCTCCCAGGTGACATATATGCGACCGTGCCTACAAAGGTAGCACACTGGAACATATTTATTTAGCAGGAAAATATATTGCTGATTCAGTCTATATTATTTCATTTTCACTACTATTCAGAAAAGAAATATCACTAGAAGAACATTGCGATGACTGTCGCCAAGAAGTAGCATACCATAGCCATTGTATTGTCCAAACCAGTACTCACACCAAAATCTGTAATTTTCGCCTCGCCCTTAAGATTTACCAGCAAATTTGCTGGCTTTATATCTCTATGCACTAGATGCCTTACTTCATGCAAGTATCGCAGACCCTTTTGAATTATACACAGAAGAATGTACCAAGTTAAATTTACAGAAAGTCATATCTTGGCTTTTACTAATGTCTAATGCTAACATAGAAACTACAAATATGGATTAAAAAGATATGGAAGATCCATACAAGCAATACTTTCTGTAGCATATGTGAAAGAACTGGTTCTGGTATAGACTTCTTGACCCTTATAATATCTGCCAAGGAACCACCATCCATGTATTCAAGAGCAATGCTTATTTGTCCAGAATCAGGCATGTAAAATGCACCCTGGAATTCAACTAAACCAGGATAACAACATGCTTCACATAATGTTCTCATCTCATTGAGAATTTGTTGCCTCTTCTCCTGCAAAAGGTATCAAGAAACTTGAGTACATAAAAACTGTGAAAAGAACCTCTCAATGACTTAAGTTTACCAACTGCAACTGTAGAATGAATATGAATTAGATAGGTAGTGACAACATAAAGTACCTGGATTACTCTATGTAATAATAAACATGGTTCACTGCCACAGCATTCAAATTGAATTTAGAGCAAACGAGAGCATGCTTACCCTTTGATGTATCTGCTAATTGCTCTCATTCTGCAATATGATGGATAAGTCTGGCTGTTGTGGTCTTTGTGGGGCTGTTGTGGTCTTTGTGTTTTTAGACAGCATAGGACAGCATCTTAGACTAGAGGACAACATCTAAGACAGCATCTTAGACTAGCATCTAGAGGACAGCACCTTAGCATCTAGGACAGCATCTTAGACTAGCATCTTGGCATATGCTTAGCTGGCTAGCAGCCTATAAATATGTATCCCCAACCCCTTAGGTTGGCATGGCATTGAGAAATAAACCAGAAAATTGTCCCAACTCCTAGTGTCATTCTCTCTCGATGAGAGTAAGAATTCTGCTACTTCCAAGAGTGAGAATTCAGCGACTAACAAGTGGTATCGGAGCCGTACTATCCTGTAGCCTAAGCATCTCCTGCTCATCTCCTCTCCCAGCCACACAACAGCCCCAGCTGCGAGCAGCAACTCCGGCCGCTCCTGCTCACTCCTCCCCCGCGCAGATGAGCAGCAGCTCGTCTGAAGCAGCCCTCTCCCCACGCAGCAGCCCCCCGGTAGCGCGTCATGTCCGCAGGGCAGTCTCAGCACTCGGTCGCCTCGAACACGCGGCGTCGGCAGGAGGCCGAACTTGCCGCGGCAGAGGAACGCGAGCGAGCGGAGGCAGAGACCGCTGCGGCGGCGGCAAGGGCGTCGAGGCTGGCAGCGGCGGAGCTGGCAGCAGCCAGAGCGGAGGCGGAAGCAGCGGCGGCGACGGCGAATGCAGCGCGTCGGCGGCAGCGGAGGTCGAGGCTCTGCGCGGCAGCATCGGCAGCTCCATTTCCGCTGACGACACCGCCGACGCGGACCTCGAGCTACTAGAGAGGGAGGCAGCGCGAGTGCGGGCGGCGCAGTGGGCAGCCGCGCACGCCCCACGAGCGTGGCGGCAGCCCAGACAGGCGCGGACGCGCTGGCGGCGCTCCTGGAGGAGGCGCGCACGGCGGTGGCGCTCCTGGGGCAGCCGCGCACGCCCACGAGCGCGGCGGCAGCCCAGACAGGCGCGGACGCGCCGGTGGTGCTCCTGGAGGAGGCGCGCACGGCAACGGTGGCAGACGGGTCGATGGAGAGCGCGGCCTTCACAGGCAGCGTGGCTCTCTCTCCCCGGATCGGTTCCGACGGGTCAATGGAGAGCGCGGCCTTCACAGGCAGCGTGGCTCTCTCTCCCCGGATCAGTACCGTGGTTACCACGGGCTCCAGGCTGTTGTCAGGGACGTCGGTCCCGGCGGTGGGTGGCCTACCCTCACCAAGACCAACTACGTCGAGTGGGCTGCGGTGATGAGGGTAAAGCTCTAGGTGCGGCACATGTGGGAGGCAGTCCGATACGGCGACGGCAACTACGACTTAGATCGACGGGCGATGGATGCCCTCATCGCTGCAGTCCCGCCCGAGATGCAGTTCTCGCTTACCAACAAGCGGACTGCCAAGGAGGCTTGGGACGCCATCGCTGCGGCACGCATCGACAGCGACCGCGCCCGCAAGTCCACACTGCAGGCACTTCGTAAGGAGTGGGAGAACCTGGCCTTCAAGCCAGGTGAGGACGTTGATGACTTTGCTCTCCGTCTCAACACTCTGTTACAGAAGATGGTGCAGTTCGGCGATGACACCTACGGCGACGAGAGAGCTGTCGAAAAGCTCTTTCGCTGCGTCCCCGAGAAGTACAAGCAGATGGCTCGCTCGATCGAGTCCCTGCTGGATCTCTCCACGATGTCGATCGAGGAGGCGATAGGTCGCCTCAAAGTCGTCGACAGCGATGAGCCACAGTCTCTCTCGGGGCCCATCACCACTGGCGGGAAGCTCCTTCTCACTCGGGAGCAGTGGCTTGCCAGCCAAGGTGATCGGAAGAAGGGGGAGCCTTCTTCCGCGACAGGCGGCCGCAAGCGTGGCAAGCCACGCAAGGCGCGCAGAGACGCCCAGGCCGAGGCGCGTGGACGTGCCGAGGGTGATGCCCGCGGAGGCGCCCAGGGCGGCGCCGCCGGCAGGCACAAGCCGGCACGAGACGACGCCTGCCACAACTGCGGCCATTGGGCCAAGGACTGCCGACAGCCACGACGCGGCCAAGCCCACGTCACACAGGCAGAGGAGCCGGCTCTGTTCATGGCACATGCAAGCATTGAGCTACCTTCAGCGGCACCGGCCGCAGTGGCTCTCCTCCACCTCGACGAGCCAAAAGCACACGCCCTCCTCGGCGACAGCTCCAGCAACGACAAGACTGATGGGTGGTGCCTCGACACCGGCGCCACCCATCACATGACCAGTCGACGGGAGTTCTTCACCGAGCTTGACTCTAGCGTCCGAGGCTCCGTCAAGTTTGGGGATGCCTCCGGCGTGGAGATCAAGGGCGTCGGCTCCGTCATCTTCACCACCGTGTCTGGTGAGCACAGGCTGCTCACCGGAGTCTACTACATCCCCGCGTTGAGGAACTCCATCATCAGCTTGGGACAGCTGGATGAGAACGGTTCGCGCGTGGTGATTGAGGACGGAGTCATGAGGATTTGGGATCGTCGTCGTCGCCTTCTTGCCAAGGTATCCAAAAGCGCAAATCGACTCTACGTCCTTAACGTGCAGGTGGCACAACCCCTCTGTCTCACTGCTCGTCGGGACGACGAGGCGTGGCAGTGGCACGAGCGTTTCGGGCACCTTCACTTTGAGGCCCTGAAGCGGCTCAGTGCCACGGAGATGGTGCGAGGCCTACCGTGCCTCGACCATGTGGAGCAGCTCTGCGATGTCTGCGTATTGACGAAGCAGAGGCGACTCCCCTTTCCACAGCGGGCTAGCTTTCGAGCCAAGGAGAGGCTCGAGCTTGTGCACGGGGACTTATGTGGCCCGGTGACACCAGCCACACCGGGAGGACGACGCTACTTCCTGCTGCTCGTCGACGACCTCTCCCGCTACATGTGGGTGATGGTCCTCGGCAGCAAGGGAGAGGCTGCGGACGCCATCAGGCGCGCGTAGGCTGCTGCGGAGGCAGAGTGCGGCCGCAAGCTGCGCGTGCTGCGCACCGACAACGGCGGCGAATTCACGGCGGCTGAATTCGCGTCGTACTGCGCTGACGAGGGCATTCAGCGCCACTACTCCGCGCCGTACAGCCCGCAGCAGAACGGCGTCGTCGAGCGGCGCAACCAGACGGTTGTGGGGATGGCTCGGGCCCTCCTCAAGCCGAGGGGGATGCCGGCTGTCTTCTGGGGAGAGGGGGTGGTGACGGCCGTCTACATCCTCAACCTCTCGCCTACCAAGGCGCTCGACGGCAGGACGCCGTACGAGGCTTGGCATGGGCGCAAGCCGGCGATCTCCCACTTGCGGGTCTTCGGCTGCCTCGCGTTCGCCAAGGAGCTTGGCCACATCAGCAAGCTCGACGACAGGAGCACTCCGGGAGTGTTCATCGGCTACGCGGAGGGCTCGAAGGCCTACCGCATCCTCGACCCGAAGAGACAGCGTGTGCGCACGGCGCGCGACGTTGTGTTCGACGAAGGGCGAGGATGGGCGTGGGATAAGGCGGTGGACGACGGCTCGGCTCTGACGTACGACGACTTCACTGTCGAGTACGTCCATTTCGAGGAAGCTGGGGGAGTAGACGGCTCTTCTTCGGCGAGCGCGTCTACCCCAGTCCCCGAGCCTCCACCAACCCCGGCACCCAGTGGCGGATCTAGGATTTCAATCATGGGGGTACGGACGAAAACGATATAGTCAACAAACATGGACACGACATAATTAGATCACTAAACGATGATAAAATAGGTGTGATAAGTTACATGTTTTCAACTTTCCATAATTCTAATATACTAAGTTTCCAGCTAAAGCTTCACACGCCGTTCCGCCATGGCTTGAAAGCGTTTAATGATATTTTCATTGCTTACACGTCGAAAAAAGTCACGCTCAATAAATGTGACCAAACAATCATTTAAGTATTGATCACCCATCTTATTCCGAAGCTTGGTCTTCACATAGTTCATTCCTGAAAAGACTCTCTCAACACTTGCAGTAGCTACGGGAAGGATGAGGACCAATTTCAGCAATAAATAAACCTGTTTAAAGCGATCATGCTTCTTTGTCTCAACTAGTTTGATAGATAGCTCATTAAGATTCTTCACTTGTTGAAACCTTGTGTCGTTTCGCACATCAACAATAAACATATTAAGCTGCGAAGAAAGTTGGACCAAATCTGTACTTGTAAAATCTTGAGGATAAAACTTTGCAAGTTTCATAAGTTTATCTTTATCAAAAGCAGCAAATGAATTAGCTGGATTTAGAGCAGCCATGCAAACAAGAAGCTCTGTATTAACTTCACCAAACCTGCCCCAGTAAGGAGAAAATAAATTATTACGAAAGGAAAAAACAAAAAAGCTGAACAATAATAAAATAATAAGCAAGATATATTATCAAACCTGCTATTGAGCTCTTGGAGTTGCATATCAATGACACTTAGAAACATTTCAACATGGAACCGATGAAGATTCTTTACTTTCACAAAGTAACGTTTTGGTCTCCCCACAGGCACATAAAAACCATCCATATCAGGAACCTTGACTCGATGTTTAACACAAAAAGATGTGACATCCTTCAGAAAGGTTTCCCATTCATTGTCCTCTCGCAACACTTGCAAATGGAACTTAGTCATCTCAACAAATTCAATAGCATTAATAATGTCTTGATCCCTTTTTTGCAAAGCCTTGCATAACTCATCAGTATATCCAAATATGGTCAGCAATAAGTGTGCCACGAATATAAAGTCAAATGACTCAATTACTGTCAAGCAATTTTGAGCTTTTATACGCTCAGATTGAGATTTATCTTTTGAGATCTTCCCAAGAACTTTCCGGAGTGTGGGATACATAGCAATAATACGAGAAATAGTCTTGTAGTGAGTTCCCCATCGAGTATCTCCTGGCCTACCCAGACACATCTCTTGATTTAAACCTTGTCCTGTTTCAATTTCACCCTGTTCTAAAGCTTCCAAAACCTCCTGTGCCTGGGCTTCTCTAAGCATGTGATGCTTTCTACAAGAAATCCCAACAACATTCAAAATATTTGTGACACAATAAAAAAATGCGACACAGTCATCATTTTGTTTGGCAACAGCAACAAGAGTCAATTGGAGTTGGTGCGCAAAGCAATGAATATAGTATGCTGAAGGAGATTCGTCCATGATTTTTGTTTTCAGCCCATTGATTTCCCCCTTCATGTTACTAGCTCCATCATATCCTTGACCACGACATTTAGATAATGTCAATTTGTGCTCCATAAGAAGAGACACTATTGCATCTTTTAGTGTTGAAGAAGTAGTATCCTGAACATGAACAATACCAAGGAATCTTTCTGTAACCCTTCCTTTTTTTGTCAACATACCTTATGCAAAGAGCTAACTGTTCCTTTTGGTAAACATCACTAGATTCATCAGCAAGTATAGAAAAGTAGTCATCTCTAAGATCTTCAATAATAAGTTTGCTAGTTTCTTTGGCACAACAGTTAATGATATCTGTTTGTATGGAATGGGCAGTCATCTGACAATTCTTGGGAGCATTCTGTCCTGTAACCTTTCTAACATCTTCAAACATTTCACCCAACCATTTTTGGAGTTCCTTAAAATTCCCCATATTGCTAGATGTGTCACTTTCATCATGTCCCCGACAAGACAGCCCTTGACGCAAAAGAAACCCCAGACAACCAATTGAGTAGGTTAAACGCGCCTTATATTTAACTTTTTCTTCTGTGGTGTGCTTAATGTAAGTACTTGCTATTGATGCTCTTGGCCTAATGAAATTAGTAAATTTCTCAAGAGCTTCATTGTGGGTGCTTGTAATGCTTCCAACATGCAAGTCAAGTTTTGCAGGCTGGTTCCATTTTCTAAACCCACTATTCACAAAAGCATCACCACCAACATAATTAGCTGTATCCGCAAACAAATAACAAACAAAGCAGAAGGCAACATCCTTTTCCACACTGTACTTAAGCCAATCATACTTGTCAAACCATCTAACCGGAAAGCGACGCTTACCACCAATTTGTCGCTGTGGAAAATTATGTCCTTGGCTGGCATGGCCCTTTTGCAATATATCCTCTTCTCACTGCATCTTGCTCATTGGCAGAATATTGGATGATGGGGATCCTCTTTCCAGGATCATGGGGAAGACGATCAACATCATAAATTCCCTCTTCTGTCTCTTGTTCCTCATGTATTTCTTCGTCACTAGGATTTTCAGGTCTTGCTTCTTGATCTTCCATCTCCTGTGTCTCATGTATTTCTTCCTCACAAGGAATTTCAGGTCCTACTTGCTGATCATGAATAATTAGTTGATTTGGGGTGGAAGAAGACACCTTTTGTGCTTTCTGTTTCTGAGCATGAGCATTCCATAGAGATGCAAGATTGTTATTCCTCTTCATGCTGTTTGATGTTCTGCAATAATAAAATTAAATACATACTGATCACTGAGTACTCTAGGGACAAATATTTTCTAAGAAAATAATTGGTCAAATTAGAAGAGGAATTCCGCAAACCATAACTATTGATCACTGAACTATTGTCTAATGATTGGTCGGAATGAAACAAGACTGAATTTTACCGTTTGCATCAGGGGAAGCAGTCAAGCAGTGTCGGACTGCTGGATGGATCGGCGGCAGCGCCTCAGCCGGCCGGCCGTCAGCGTCTCAGCGACGTCGCGACGAGGGTTTCTGTCTTTCCAGCTGCCGACGGGCGGGCGGGGTTGAAGAAGGAAGTCGCGTCGTTTCGTCTGGCTGTTCGAGTGTTCGGTAGATTGCTTATACATCAATACGTGTTGTGCAGTATGGAACTGGGCTGTTGTTGGGCCAAGAAAGCAACGAATGTAGAGTGTTCGGGCTGTCGTATGGGCTGAGCAGGCTAGCAATTGTATTTAACAATGTATTATACATGTACAAGGTATTAAAGGATATATATACTTGGTGTTTTTCCAGAAATTTTGGGGGGACAGCTGTACCCCCATGCACCTACTGTAGATCCGCCCCTGCCGGCACCTGCTACTCCAACAGCACCACGCTCTCCAGCCAGGACCTCGGCTGCGATGAGTTCTTCGCCGGCTCCACCACAGCCGGCAACGCCACGCACTCCAGCACCGACAGGCACCACTCCGAGCACGTCTACTCCACCACCAGCTCGTGTCGAGCACGGCCCGGTTGAGCTCGCTACTCCGCTCTCTCACGACGAGGAGCACGTCGACGCGTACCACGACGGCGAGCCGTTGCTGTACCGTACGATGGAGAACCTTCTCGGCGACTAGCCGGTGCCGGGACCGGTGCCTCACGACCTGGAGGCGCAGTTGCACCTTGCGTGTGACGACGGCGAGCCTCGATCATTTGCAGAGGCCGAGAGACACGCGGCATGGCGCGCCGCGATGCAGTTGGAGATGGATGCGGTTGAGAAGAACCACACCTGGGAGCTTGTTGACCTTCCTCGTGGTCACCGTGCGATCACCCTTAAGTGGGTGTACAAGCTGAAGAGGGATGAAGCCGGTGCTATCGTCAAGCACAAGGCTCGCTTGGTGGCACGAGGTTTCGTGCAGCAGGAGGGGGTCGACTTCGACGACGCCTTTGCTCCCGTGGCACGGATGGAGTCCGTGCAACTCGTCCTTGCGCTAGCTGCCCAGGAGGGCTGGCGTGTTCATCACATGGACGTCAAGTCGGCGTTCCTTAACGGCGACTTGAAGGAGGAGGTCTACGTGCACCAGCCGCCGGGATTTGCGATCCCCGGCAAGGAGGGCAAGGTGCTCCGCCTGCGCAAGGCCCTCTATGGTTTGCGGCAGGCACCGAGGGCGTGGAATGCCAAGTTGGATTCCACGCTAAAGGGATGGGCTTCGAGCAAAGCCCGCACGAGACGGCCATCTACCAACGGGGCAGTGGAGGTAATGCTCTGCTGGTGGGTGTCTACCAACGGAGCAAAGCCCGCACGAGGCGGCCTTTCTCCTTCTACCTGGAAATCGAGGTGCACCAGGATGACTCCAGGATCACGCTTCGACAGACCGCCTACGCCAAGAGCGTCGTTGAGCTAGCTGGGCTCACCGACTGCAACCCAGCTCTCACTCCGATGGAGGAGAGGTTGAAGCTGAGCCGCGACAGCACGACGGAGGAGGTGGACGCTACGCAGTACCGGTGTCTTGTGGGGAGCCTTCGCTACCTCGCCCACACACGGCCGGACCTGGCATTCTCCGTCGGCTACGTTAGTCGGTTCATGCAGCGACCGACAACGGAGCACCAGCAGGCTGTGAAGAGGATCATCCGCTACGTTGCGGGGACTCTCGACCACGGCCTCTACTACCCTAGGTGCCCTAAGGCGGCACACTTCGTCGGGTACAGCGACAGCGACCACGCCAGCGACATCGACACCAGCAAGAGCACGAGCGGGATCCTCTTCTTCCTCGGCAAGTGCCTCGTTAGCTGGCAGTCGGTCAAGCAGCAGGTGGTGGCCCTGTCCAGCTGCGAGGCCGAGTACATAGCGGCCTCCACCGCTTCGACTCAGGCGCTCTGGCTCGCTCGACTGCTTGGTGATCTCCTCGGCAGAGACACTAGAGCGGTGGAGCTCAGGGTGGACAGCAAGTCCGCTCTGGCCCTGGCAAAGAACCCCGTCTTCCATGAACGCAGCAAGCACATCCGGGTGAGGTACCACTTCATCCGAGGCTGTCTTGAGGAAGGGAGCATCAAGGCGAGCTACATCAACACCAAGGACCAGCTTGCGGACCTGCTCACCAAGCCCCTTGGGAGGATCAAGTTCCTTGAGCTCTGCTCCAGGACCGGGATGGTTCAACTTTCCCACAAGACGACCCACAAGACTTAGGGGGAGAATGATGGATAAGTCTGGTTGTTGTGGTCTTTGTGGGGCTGTTGTGGTCTTTGTGTTTTTAGGACAGCATAGGACAACATCTTAGACTAGAGGACAGCATCTAAGACAACATCTTAGACTAGAGGACAGAGGACAGCATCTTAGCATCTAGGACAGCATCTTAGATGAGCATCTTGGCATATGCTTGGCTGGCTAGCAGCCTATAAATATATATCCCCAACCCCTTGGGTTGGCATGGCATTGAAAAATAATCCAGAAAATTGTCCCAACTCCTAGTGTCATCCTCTCTCGATGAGAGTAAGAATTCTGCTACTTCCAAGAGTGAGAATTCAGCGACTAACACAATAAAACCAAGCCAACACTGCTCTCACTGCAACTATACTACTGCACTCCATTAAACAAGTGTTGTGGAAAGCACTATAAACAAACATTAAGCCAGCTGCTTAAATGGATGCAGTAACCATCCCATCATGTATACATGACTTATATACCTCCTGGAGACCACAAATGCTAAACTGTATTAACAATCTGATTCTTAAAGGGCGGGATAATCATGTTTTTCTATTTGTATGAGCATAATCACATGTAATTAGCAATAATCTGATCCCAAGTTACAGCTGATTGGCCCATCTGTGTAAATAGCCCATCACAATATTAACACAAAGAAAAATGATTCAGCAAAGAACAAAGACTCGTATGTGTGACAAAATGATACTTCTAATGCACAAGATTGGCTTCAAGATGAATCTGCATGTTCATAAAATGAGCTAAGCTAGTCAGAAACTTGTACCTAGCTCGATAGTACAGTAGGATATTTTTTTTAATTTTAACAATAGTATGCAATCGAATATGAGAAAGAATATCATCAAATATGTAAATATATAAGCACGAAACACCGAACAATTGCATAAGTCCAATCAGTCTTCCATTCTCCAATTAATCATGTAGCACGTGCAGTACCCTTTCTGTCCAACAACTGTACAAGTCTTGGCAGGATGTTTTCAGCTCTAATTTGTTTTGCTCCAGCTTTTGAAACAGCAAGAATATGTTACCGGTATTTACAAGGCATCTGATTAATCACAATTAATTGGTCCCTGGAGGTTGACCAGGGGCACCGAGGCAACTAGCTCAACCAGAAACCTAGTCGTCCAACTATTCGTCGCTTAATCACAATTGGTCGTACAACTAGGATAGGGACGACCAGGTTGGTTGCTGTGCTTTTCGTGGGCCTGCTTAACTGGGCTTACATGTGGGCTAATGGGCTGCCAATTTGGCCTGTTAGGGTTAGCATAAGAGTTCACCAAAATGCACAGCGAGGAGGCACGCTGCAATCCTCCCCCACGCTGCTGCAATTCCTCTTCTGCCTGTGCACGGTTCCTCGTCGTGATGAGCTCCTCCTCAGACGGTATGTGCCCTTTCCCTCCATCTTCTTCCGTCCTTCATCTTCTTCCCTTGTGCTCCATCCCTCACTCAACAGCCCTCTGCCAGTCTACTTGCTTTCTGTGCTGCCCCTTTGCTACTCATCTTGCTTGCTGGTTCTCCGTCCTGAGAGGCTGTATAGTTGTTGTGTATATTTGTAGATGTGGAACAGCCGCGTGTAATGGTGGAAGTGATCATGCTTGCTTTATTGTGTATACTATATAGTATATAGAGGTATATAGTATATATAAAGAGCGTTCCCAGTGCAGAGAGCTCCCGCTCTGTGCGGGTATATATATGTCCTGAAATATATAGGACGACGATTAATCGGTCTGGTCGATGACTAATCGCGATCAGTCGCCTGGTCGGTCCCATTGCGACCAGGCTCGACTATACGATTTGTAAACATTGGTTTAATCACATTGCATGGTACACAAAGAAAAAAGAAATATTACCTACAATGCGAAAAGTATGATCCATGACGCAAACGAAACAGGGAACTACGAATATAGGGCTCATTTTAAAATTAGTTTTTCCCTTTAAATAAATATTATACAGTTGGAGGAAATTTAGACATTGGTTAGAAAAGATAGGATTAGTGTTTTAAACTAGATATCTTGAATTATGCAGTTGGGGGCAAAAGGGATATAGTTATTGCAATCAACTAGATGCGCATAATAAGTCCTTCACACAAGCTCCCAAGAATGTAGGTCTTCATTGCAAAGAAATACTGTGAATGGTGGTTAAGCAATTGCGGGAAAAGAGTGCACAAAAACATGGTTTCTATTTGCATCTTTGACCATAAGGAATAAGATACGAACCTTCTCGAATATGTTTATCTTCTTCAAGGCCAAGATTCGATGAACTGGAATAAATATAGCTCTCTCCACTACACTACTTGCACCATTACCGATGGGATCAAATATGTGCATCTCATGAGAGGCACAACGGTACCCCTTCTCATCAGAATCTGACTCGTCTGGCCCAGCACTTCGTTTATGAAAGCCATGCTCATTGATGTTATACTCACCCAAGGATCTACTAAGTAAATTAACAGTCCCACCATCAGAAATCTGCATACAGAAAAATAATATGTATAATACATTAAATAATGTTCAATATATGACTTAAGAGTTTAAGCACTGTGCATGATATAACACCAGTCTGAATACAATTGATCCTCCACATCCTTTCCTACTTTTGTATTCAGTTGCCTCAAAGGTGTAGCAGCGAAGAACTGGAGAAGGTTTTTCCTTCTTTTTTTTTTTGAAGAAATCCATTTTACTACCAAAACAATCCACTTAACCCACTAAGCAAAAGTTAGGCTCGATTTTGTCTCTCAAACAATGAGATTTGTCTTTTTTTTCTCAGCACACAAGATGAGTTTTAAGTTCAGATTTTTGTCAGGTGACTGAGGATATGATGTCCTATGTTAGAAAAATACATTGAGAATTTTATATGATTACTTCCATGCAAATTTGTATCTCAAGGGTTAAATAAGTATGATGCTCCTAGCCTACAAAAATAACCATGAAAAGTTCATGTATTTTTCTAACATAGGAACATCATATCCTTTCGTAAACCACAAAATTTAACTAAAAAACTCAACTTGTACATGTGGAAACAAAAATACAAATCTCAATGGGGGTAGAATTGACCAATTGAAATAGTTTGAGGATTGTTTGGAAAAGCAAAAAGGACTTCTTTTCCTTTTTCTTTTTCTTGCATAACTTGGGAAGGCTGGCAACATCCTTATTTAGCATAGTCCATTCATTACTGGAAGCGGAGGCGGAGCTCATGAATTTGCATGCCTAGGGCCAATATTTAAGCACCTAAAGCACCAGCTCCAGGTCACATCTATGTAGTACGGATACGTGGATGCTATTTTTCCGAGAATCCAAACACCCAATATGCAGGAATGTTTTATTACTTTGTTTGAAAAACAATAACAATGTTCGTATAATAGCAAGAACAACAAATCATCTTGTGATTATGTCATTTTGCATTTTTGTTGTTGCATTTTGGTTGCAAACAAACAAAAACAACAACAGTTCAATTGTTTGATAGAGAAGATAACAGGATCCTCAAATCCCTGACTCAAAGAAAGAAGTGGTTGGTCAGGAAACATAACTATGAATAAGCAAGGACTATGCATATAAGAGTGTCAAAGGAGATATAACCTTTTTTAGAGACTGTGATTATGAAAAGAGTGGCAAGGGATGTTTTTTCAAAAAGGAACTGCCATAGGAAACTGAAGTGGCTTAAATAACAAATTGACCTGCAATGCTGGTCTCCATGCAGTTGAGTGAATCGTCCTGTTTCTCGTGCAGTGAGGATTTGCCTATTGCCGGCGGCGGTGCCAAGCATGCTGCACTCCCACACAGGGGCACATGAGGAGACAACAGTGCGCCACCAACGCTGGCCGCCCAGCCAGTTGGTCACACATGACACATGCTCGGTGCGCAGCCACACATTGCTGGTCCAGGCATCAAGCCATGGCGCTCAGCTGTTGATTCAGCCACCAGTGAATTAATTTGGCCATGCCCCCAGATAGGGTTTAACACGTAGCAAATGAGGAGCGGACGAGGGAAGAGGAAGACAGCGTGAGAGCGACAGATGCGAGGCGATGCAATGGCAACACCAAACAGCTTGCTGGGCCTGGGTAAATCCTTCCAGGCTTTTGCCTTGCTGGGTCATGGCCTGCTATCACAGAGAGACGGATTGGGCCATAAAAGTTTTAGGTGATTTGGCCCTAGGCCCAAATTCACTCCTGACTGCAACCAACTGATTTGGATCATGTCGAGTTTGCGTAGGAGAAGGTTTAGCCATTATTAAAATCAGTGAACAAAATTTAGAAAATATTTCGTTAGAATCCATAAGCAGTTCAGGGTTAGGGTGCAAGATGAAGAAAGCAAAGGATCAATAGATAAAAAAACAGGAGCAAGAATGCAACAACCTACCAAAAAAACAGAGATCACAAAGAACATTTTCTAAAACAAATAATAAGTCTGGTAAAAATGATTTACTAATTTCTCTTGTGCCATTATTACACACAAGAGTCATACTTAAGTCACAGAAAACACAAAAACATGGAATGATTTGCACCCTACATCTTAGGCCCTGTTTGGCAGAGCTCCCAGAACTGATTCTCTGCTGAATCAGAGAGAAGTGATTCTTTGCTGATTCCGTGAAGTGATTCTCTAAAATGAACTAAGAGGCTGGGAACTGAAAAAAGTAGGTTCTCCTGATTCGTGATTCGCCATCGTGATTTTGAGAGTTTATGCTAAAGAAACAAAGAAAATCACTTTCAGCCACAGAATCACTTCTCTCAAAGAATCAGCTTCCATAGAGAATCAGAATCAAATGAAGCTCTACCAAACAGGCCCACAGTCCCATGTATGCGCCTCAGTATGGTTACTGTGATCTAGTTGATATGGGTAAACACAGTGTAGATGAGAAAGCATGACCGTGAGCACAGTGCATCACAAATTTCAAAAGAATGTTAGGCAAGAGTTTAACTGCAAAGTTAATAGCAGGCAGGGCTATAGGTAGCTTATCAGGCAACAAGGCTACTCATGGTGTGAAGATTTCATTTGGGGAAGCTGCATATGCAAATGAGTTGACTTCCAGTACTGAAATAAATTATAAACAAAACATAGGCCTATCTGTGTTCATTTGGTTGCTTATCCTCAAATTAAACAGAAAACAATTGAGCTTGTACATGTACCACGCAGCGTTAAAGCCACTAATCGACTCTCTAGGCCTCCCACCTTAGACGAGACGGCTAACATGACATAATGTGCTATAGATAACTACAATTGCAAATACCAATGAGCAATAAACCAAGAATACCAGGGCGTGCTTACTGCGTAGGAATCGCAAGTTTCTTCTGGTAAGGGCACCCTGGTACTGGCGCCACCTCTGTCCGGGTCATCGAAGAGCAAGGGTTGTAGCTTCTTCTTCAACTCCTCCAGCCCTGCCATCCAGGTGCGCTGAGGCCAGGGCCCCTGCTGCTGGGTTGCAGTACCCGGAGGTGCTGTTTGGATAACGGGATATGAGGAGTGGGATAGGGAAATGAGGAGGGATGGAAAGCTCATCCGATGCTTGGTTCATGAGAAAGGAAAATGTGGAGTGGAGGGGAAAGGGAAATGCGGACCTCTTATCCCACCGATTCTATCCCGTAGGGAGGTGTGGGTTGTGCCAGGTTACTGCCCTCCTGTGTGCTCGGCCTTCGGTGTCCTCAGCCCCGAGACGCGCTGCCGGAGACGCACACACCTCGCTAGCGTGCGTCAGACCGTCGGAGCCCGCGCTCCTTCCACGCGTGGGGCCACCGGAACCGCGCTCCTCGCACGGTGCCGCACGAGCTTCGCCCGGCTCCTCGACGCTCCCGTGGGCCGAGCTAGCGGTCGTTGCCTGGTTTGCCCCCGGGGCGCATCGCTGCTGGCAAATCCGGCGGAGGGGATGAGCGGGGTCGACGGCTGAGGGGACGAGGTGGCCGACGGCGGCGCTGCGCTGGAGAGGGGCGGGGTGAAGCCGGCGCAGGGATGGAGCGGGCAGGCGAGGCCGCGCAGGGCGACGGCGTCGTATGGACGTAGCAGTGCGGGGCGAGGCCGGGTCGTCACGAAAGGAGCCGGCGCAGGGGCGGTGTGAAGGGCTACGCCGGCGCAGATCTGAGAAACGTGCGGGAGAGGAACTGAGGAAGACACGGAGACGAAGAAGCTGTAATTACACACGAGCTGTTAAAAATCCTTCTGAACTTCTTTGTTGTTCAAACTATTTTGTCGGTGTTCTATTCTTTTTTCATCGTTACACGTGGGTTCGATCAGTATAAAAGTCCAAAATACCATTCTCTCGTCCACACCGCTCGCGCTCGCATCCGAGGCCGGTGGAGCCCGCACCCACGCTAGGCAGAGCTCACGGTCGCGCTCGCGTCCGCCACGGTCAGCAGCGGCGGCGTCCATTGCAGGTCGGGCTGCTCCCGACCGCGCGGCCCTGGGTGCGCCGAGCACGCGCATGGCCGCACGCAGCTCAAGGAGCACGCAGTCGTGCGGCCATGGAGGCCAAAACTCACGGGGCGGGGCGCGCAGGGCCAGGGTGGCGTTTGAGGTCTTGCGGCCGACGACCATGGCGAGCAGGGGCGCACGCGGCCATGGCGGCTGGAACTCGTGGGACGCGGCGCGCGGGGACAGGGCGGCGCTGGAGGTGTCGCGGCCGACGACGCGGGACGCAGCCGACGGCGGGCGCGGACGGGTGCTCGTCGGAGCTCGGCCATCGTCAGTCTCGCCCCTGGCCACGCACGGGAGCGGAGGTGCCGGTCCAACCACCTCCAGCTGCTGGGGGCGCCCGGGGCACGAGCAGCGCGCGGCGCAGGAGGTGAAGAGCCCCGCTTGGCGGAGCTCGGTGACCGCCTCGGCGCCGCTGCTCCACGCGGCCACCCAGCCTAGCCCCGGCCGCTGCGAGCGCGGGCGCGGGGGAGCTCCGCCCCGGCCGCCGCGGGCGCGCGCGGGCGCAGGCGAGAAGAGAGAGAGTTTGAGAGAGAGAGGATAAGAATGAGAGGGGTATTAAGGACATTTTGACTGACCTGACCCACTTGTCAGGACTCCCAAATAGTGAAAAACGAACAGAACACCGACAGAATGGCTTGGAGAGCAAAGAAGTTCAGAACGATGGCACTCGTGTGCGGTCAATTTTTTTAATGGCTCGTGTGTAATTACAAACTTTTTTAATGGCATATGTGTAAAAGCCTCATTTCCCTCTTCATTTCGATCCGACGAGAGATTAGGGACCGACGTGTGCGTCCGTGCGTGCGGTGGAGGGGGGAAAATAAGTGAAAATTTTTAAGAAAAGGAAAAAAAGATATGCTTGTACATACAAGAAAAATAAGATAAGCTTGTACATTTTGATGTAGTTCTGACAATTTGAGATGGACAACTCAACATGAGCAGGTGTCGCAGGCATCTGCCCTGCCCCGTGTTGTTACATATCCGTTTGGTAGGGCTCTAGATTCTCGCAGAAATGTTTTGGATCCACATTCTTTAAAGAAACGTTTTTGTGATGAATTGGAATCATTTTATGAAATTATTTGGCTGGCAATCGAATTTCGATTAAAAAATCATTTAAATAAAAATATGTTTAAAAAATTCTAAACGTTTTTGTGGATGGAGAACAACTTAAGATAAAAAAGACATTTTAACTTGTTGCACTAAAAAATAATTAACTGAAAAAATGAACCAATAAAGTAAGAAGCAATGAGACGAGAATATGTGTGAAACTAGCCTCTAACCGTTTCGCATGTGTATGTAGAAACGATGAAACGTTTCGGTTTCGAATCACTCGTTGAAAAGACCGCTTGGAAGTGATTCTGAAACGTTTCTCCCGTCCAAACGGGGCCTACATCTACCCCCTGAAGTGATTCTTGTTGATGAGCAAACTGGTCCAGCGACATTGTTCTAAGAAAAAGGCAAAGGTGTATTTTTCTGATAAATATGTAACAACACACCTGAAGAGCTACTATAATTTTCAAGTATTCCAATCTGTGTTCAGATGCACTGGAGTGATCATAATGGTGTAGTGTAGCATTGTCTCTTTCTTACCTTTCGTGTGATCAACTCTATGTGTATCAATCTATGTTATTTCCCAGCCTAGCTACATTTGCTTAAAAATGGAATTGTAGGCAGTCTTAGGGCCTATATGTTCATTGAAAAGGTGGACTAATTGCTTGTCTTCTGTCACTCTGCTAACTTGTATTGATGCCATGTACTTTAACAGAAATATGTGTCTGTCCTGTAGATAACTCATGACACAAGTGATGTAGCCAATGAAGGTCATAATTTATGGCCTGAGCATGAAGAGGAACCAGGTGTTCAAGGCAATCTTCAATATCTTTTCAGTAACAATGGAGGTATGCTAAATTCTTCACTCTGATGTTTTATAGTATGCCACTGCTACATAAATATTTTTATATACAGAACTACAAATACAACAGTTTGAAGCACTGCTCACTTTCTGGATAAGCTTGAATAAGCTATATTGCTTCTGAATATAATTTAGAGTGACCTATTGGAGTTGTTGCAGTCTAGAATATTGAGTCCCCTACTAGAAATGCAACATTTGTTTTTGAGACAGTATAAATCGCCCAACTAGTAAGATATGTACTTCCTTACTGCTAGTTGTAGCCAATTTTGATTTTGCTCTGCAGCAGCTAATGAATCAGCTGTTCAATGTATACTACATACATGTATGCTTATGAAATTAGAGAAGCATGTTTGAGTTCAGTTACTGTCTCCGTGAATATCCATGTCCCTTATCATCTGTACTAAGCTGTGTTGTGTAACACAAATGCCTAGAAACCTAGTACTAATTCGATTGTTTAAGGTTCAGACTTAACTACAAGATGAAATGATTTGGTGTGGTACAATTTCTGTTATGAAGCAGAGGCTTGCTTGTACTGCAAGAAGGAAAAAAAAACCCGCTAGAATCCATCCTATACTCTCCCTGACATGAGGAACTTGGTGCAGCACTGCAGCAACGCCTATCTAGGAAAAAGAGCAAAGGTAGCTTTTCTGATAAACCTTGAAATCCATCTCTGTACTTTGGTTTAAAAGCAAAACAAATAATCACTTTGGACAACTCAGATTTGGCTTGTACTGTCCTGCTTTGTTCAGAAAATGTCTTAACTGTAGTAGCTCTAAATTGGTACTGAATTATTGTAGACCATAATCAATTTGAAGGGCATTTTTTTTGTTTGTTTATCATATTGATAGGATCTCATTATGTACTGTTGGATGTGTGGCACATGGATTCAATGCTTGATGTAATCCTGGAAACAACAATGGCCACATGAACTCGCAATTTTTAGAGAAAATAAAATGAACTACCAAGTGGGCATTTGTATACATAGTACTATCCTATTTTGAAAAGTAGTGAGGGATTTGGAAGTATATTCATGCTAGTTAGAGTAGGGCAGCTGGCTAGCACACATTATGTAACTATGATTTTTTCAGTTTGGACATAGATGTGTCATGTTATAGTATGACTGTTGCGGGTTTTGTTCACTGTTGCTAATTTACCAAACTATATGGTCATTGTTAACCACCTTTACTGTCAACTCGATTACAACCATATTGTATCCAAACTTCTATACATTATGTGCATGAATGACTATACCTAATTCTAATATCCCAATCTTATTCTTTTGGTGAGTAGGTGGATAAACCTTAAATGGGACTCATAGAATCAAGCAAGAACAAAGCTGAGTTCATGACCGGTTGCATTGCCAGGAAGTCCACATGTCCTGAATAGATGTTAGGAAGTCCTATAGTGCGCATCTTTCACAAAGTTCTAGTCTACCATTGAAAGTACATCTAGCCCTTTAGTGGGTTTTGTATGATTGAATGACAACACGATTAAAAATCTAACATATTTGCTAAGTGTTGGACAGGAAATTGGTTATTCCACATGTACTTGATTTAATTATATAGAGCCAAAATGATGTGTTGTTGTATAAACAATCCAGTTCAAACACAAGACAACAATGCAAATGTAATTCATGCAAGGCTTATTTATTGTGGGATTTCTATGATTTATTATAAAGCAAGCACGTTGAGAATTAATTAATGAGACATGAGGGATTGCATATGGAATGGTCTCATATTTGAAGCTTCCTACATTGAAAGACAACTATACAAGTTAAAGGATGGATTATGAGTTTGATGGATGATTCAACACAAGGTGTGACTTGATGGCTTGAGATGGTGAAGATAGCAAGGAAATGCTTCAAGGTACTAAGCAAAGGTGAAGAACAAGTGACGGCTTGGCGGCCGAGGAACCTAGCTAGGATGAAGAAGAAAGTACCTGCATTTAGTTGAGGTACCAATCATACTATGATGGTCACATTGGGGTGGAGGATCAAATATATATTGGATAAATTGTTAGAAGTGACTTGATACATTTGAAGTTAATTCTCATCTATTGATTGGAATCAAGTCACATGCTCAAGAAGAAAATCAAAGTTGACATGTTGACACCCTCACTTGATGAAGACTAAGAGTTATGGCATTTGGTTTGAAGGAAATCAACTCAAGCGATTCAAACTCGGTTTTCATTTTATCTTGAGTAAATAGGTATGTCGTACTATTAAGAGGGATACATCATGTTGATAGATGATTATTCATAAGTGCTCAAGCCAACCCATGAGAGATTTGAGTGAAAGAGTCACTAGAGCTAACTCACCCTGCTGTGGCCGAGCATACCGGACGTGTCTGGTATGTATACCGGATGTCTGGTATGAGCTTGGTCACAGCAACTTCTTCGGTGCTCTCGAGTTTGGTTCATCGGAAGTTCTGGCAAGAGTCAGGAGTTCCGGCAAGCCTCGAGAGTTCCAACGCTTCACACGTCTTTAACTTACTAACCTTGGAGTTGTGCTGGTGATACGGGATGTGTCCGGTATTCATACCGCCCCAATGACACTATAACGACTAGTTTTGTAAAGAGGCTATAAATACCCCCCAAGCCTCCACCTTTGTAGGTTGCTGATTCTGTTGGTTGCTACACACGTTTGTGAGCCTTGAGAACATTCTTCAACCCTCTCTTAGTGTGTGATCCAATTTGCAAAATCCAACTTGTGGGTTGAGAGAGATTCAAAATTGAGAGCAAGCCACCACTTGAGCACTTGTGCATATTATCTATTTCATGATTCGTATTTGTTACTCTTGGACTCTTTGGTCCTAGATAGCTAGGTGTCACCGGAGAGCACCCAAGAGATTGTGGTGTGCCTCGAAAGTTTGTAACGGTTGATTCCACTGCCGCAAGGGATGAAATTAACTAGTGGAAGGAGGAAAAGGAGTTGGAAAAGGCTCTGGTCAGAGTTGACCTTCGTGGGTCCTCTACAGCTGACCTTTGGTGGGTCGCTTGCAGCCCCCTCAACGGAGAGTAGGACTCGACAGAGTCCGAACTTTGGTAAAACAAATATCATGTCTCAATTCTCTCTCATTTGATATTTGTGATTCACTTGGGTCGTGCTAGCTCATGTGCAGGTATATTTTGTGAGATACAACTCTCAGTAGGCTCCTACAGCTTGGAGTAAAAGATTGGAATCAAACGCAACAAGTTTGGAGCTTGGTGTGCTGAGGCTGTGTATACCGGACACGTCCAGTACTATCTTCCAGCACTGTTTTTATTTATTCATTGCACTAATCTTTGTTTTGCAGACTTGCAGCTCCTAGACTTGTTTGGTATACTTTATATTCTTTGTGGTTTACTTTTGAGGGGTTTATTTCTCTGATTTGGAGTTTTTAAGTAATTGGAAGCTCCCTTACTAATCGTTTCCGCATTTTAAAGTGTTAATTTTTAGAAACACCTATTCAGCCCCCCACTAGGCAACATCCTTGGTCCTTACAACCATATTTTCATTTGTGATTGTAGATGTTTCATCAGATTGTCTATTTAATGAAAGATTGATTTGAATGAATTAAGATATGTGTGTCATCGATTCTATTATATGCTATAATTTTTTTGCAGCAACGATTTATTGACCACAAATCAAATGCTACATGCCTTGCAATAAAAATCAAATGCTACATGCCTTGCAATAAAAAACAAGTTGTGATAAGCCCTAAGAAAGCCTATTGCAATGAAACTACTTTGGGTGGCAAGATCAACGAGCTACCTTGCATGGCAATATAATTTCTAGCAACGAATAAAATTGCGTGGCAAATGGTACTATTTGAAATGATCCACAAAGGGAAATCCACATATACATTCTTGGGAATAATATTTGCTCATGTATTTTTTCTGCACATATGTGCATTTGTTACATGGTTTGTATATGTAATGGTGTGGATGTAGGAAAATACGAGCACCCGTGCCAAATTGAGGAGGAATTGAATCCGGGTGGATAAGTTCCACCACAAGTGTGAGGGAATGTTCCCATATCTGCCTGACTAACATAAGTGTCATCCTTGACCAACTTGCGCCAGTCCCAACCGACACGCCCCCCCCCCCTTGAGAGTGCCATCCATACCTTCTCTTTAGGATCTTTTTAACGGTCGAGTTACACGTACAAACCCAATATAAAGCATATGGTATAGCTCACTTGTTATGCAAACAAAAATGATAAACCTTCAACTCATAGCTGAACATCGTTGACTATTAAAGAAACTACATCATGGACTCGATTCGCTTAGGTATTATTATACCCTTTAGTTCATTAACCCAACTATCTAGGTTCACGCATGCTGCTCTTTAGTTACATCAGAATAATGCGTAGCTCATCTTGGGGATACGCCTGTCCCAAGGTCTGCTAGATTTTAATTTGCTCGAGCTCAGCTCGAATCACCTGTTCTCAACACCTGCAAAACAACTTAACAACAACACTGTAAGTACATTGCGTACTCACATGACTTAATTCCAACATACATATTTAGTGGATGCAAAGGTGTAATAGGCATTTATTGATTTGCATAAAGGCATGACATACTTTAAAGAAATGACATGCTCATGATTCATTATTGATTGCGGGGAAACAGGCAGCTATGACTGAAGGGTCGAGATGGCGGACTAGAGGGGGGGTGAATAGTCTTTTCTAAAACTTAATCGCGTCGGCTAACCGATACAAGTGCGGAATTAAAACTATCGGTCTAGCCAAGACTATACCCCACTATATATGTTCACTAGCACCTTGCAAAGATAACAATTATGCAACAAAGGTGCCGGGCTAATTAGAGCTCTCCTAAACAATTCTAAGAGCAAGGTTACACAAACCTATGCCACTAGTATGTTAAGTAACAAGAGAGCTCCTACACATGCTAGTAAGCAAAAGCACAAAGCTAACAATGCTCACTAGCAATGCTCAATAACAAGGCAACCAATGCCTAATTAGAGAGCGCAAATACTTAGCTATACAAACTAAGCAATGTGACTAACAAGGTTACTAAAACCAAATTAGCCACGCAAGGGAGCTACTTCTATGCTACACAAGCAAGAAGGTAATTAGCAAGCTACACAAGCTATCTAATTACAAGAGCAACTACACAAGCTTAATATGTATAAAAGTAATTGCAAGCTTGTGTAATGGGGATGCAAACCAACGGGAAGAACAAGGTTGACACGATGATTTTTCTCCCGAGGTTCACGTGTTTGCCAACACGCTAGTCCCCGTTGTGTCGACCGCTCACTTGGTGGTTCGGCGGCTAATTAGCATCACCCGCTAAGCCCGCACGTCGGGCGCCGCAAGAACCTACCCCTTGAGTGAGGGTAGCTCAATGACACGCTTTACTAATGTTGCTCTTCGCGACTCCCGCGGGGCGAGCACAAGTGCCCCTCACAAGCACTTCTCCGGAGCGCCGCACAAGCTTCTTGCGCGCTTCGACGGAGACCACCACCAAGCCGTCTAGGAGGTGGCAACCTCCAAGAGTAACAAGCACCACCGGCTTGCAACTCGATCACCTAGTGCCACTCGATGCAACCTCACGATGCAATCGCACTAGAATCGCTCACTCACACAATCGGATGATCGCTATCAAGTATGTGTGAGATGGAGGGCTCCCAAGCACTCACAAGCATGGACACTAAGTCCCTTGAGGTGCTCAGCACCAGCCATGGCCGAGGGCCACTTCTATTTATAGCCCCAAGGGCTAAACTAGCCGTTACCCCTTCACTGGGCAACGGTCGGGACGACCGGACGCTCCGGTCGTGTTGATCGGACGCTGGACCTCAGCGTTCGGTCGCTCGCAGACGACCACGTGTCCCGATTCCAACGGTCACTTGACCTGACCGGACGCAGTAGCTTCAACTGACCGGACGCTGGACCTCAGCGTCCGGTCGTTTCCAGTAAGCTCCCGAGCATGACCGGACGCGTCCGGTCGAACGCGATCGGACGCACCACCAGCGTCCGGTGCTTAACCCTAAGCACTGTGCCGACCGACAGCCTGACCGGACGCACTACTTCAGCGTCCGGTCGTTTCGGACTCAGCGTCCGGTCACTGTTAAACAGTGAGACCGAATCCCTTTCTCCTCTAACTTCTTCACCCTTGCTCCAATGTGCCAACCACCAAGAGTTTGCATCTGGCGAAATAGAAAATAGACATTCCATTTTCCCGAAAGTGCCGAATCCCGCCTCGCAAGCTCGGCGGGAGGGAGAGAGGGACCCAAAACCCATCTCACCCCTGCAAACACCACCTCCTTTGTAAATGTGCCAACACCACCAAGTGTACACCATCATGTGTATGTGTGTTAGCATTTTCACAATCATTTCCCAAAGGATGTTAGCCACTCAACTTGCCACGCCACTCGATCCTAGCGACAATGCAAAGTTAGATCACTCGAGTGGCACTAGATGACCGATATGCAAACAAGTTTGCCCCTCTTGATAGTACGGCCATCTATCCTAAACCCGGTCATAAACTTCTCTACACACCTATGACCGGTGAAATGAAATGCCCTAGGTTATACCTTTGCCTTGCGCATTCCATTCCATCTCCTTCAATGTCGATGCAACATATGCACCAACACGATCAACAATGATATGATCCACTTCATATCATCACATGATCATATTGGTTCATCGATCTTGACTCTACTTGCTCTTCACCATTGCCATCGTCCATCGGCGCCAAGTCTTGCTCAAGCTTCACCGCCACGCGGTCCATCACTCCAAAGCCTTCGACTTGCCCTTCACGCTTGCAACCGGTCCATCAAGCCAAGTCATGTCTTGATCTTCTCCACCTTGATCACATGACTCAATGTCATGTCTCATGTGCAATAAGCTCCTTCATCATCACATGTGTGAGCTTTGCAACATCTCCAAGCCATTTTCACCTTCATGGCATATGTTGCTCACACACATGTACCTGTGGACTAATCACCTGTGTATCTCACATAAACACAATTAGTCCACCTAGGTTGTCACTCAATTACCAAAACCAACAAGGACCTTTCAATGACCCACCTCCACGTCAGCAGAGACAAATTTGGTTTTGGTTAAATTTAATTGGGACAAAAGAAAAAGAACATGTATTGCAAGTCCATACTTTCATAATTCTTATATTTGCATAAAATTATGTTAATTACATCTCCGAAGAGAACACCCCTGATTAAGAGTTCCAACATGAGTACATGAAAAATAAGATTACATCATATGGCTTCCTATTACAAACTACAAAAGAAAACAAAGTCTTCGGTCTTGTAGGTCTTGTAGCCGTGGATGGATAAATATGCATGCTTGGCATAGTCTTGAACTTGATGCATGTTATTTTATTTAACATGATATTTTCATTTGTTGCGGAGCTAACGTATATTCCTTATACGATTGGTCGCTAGCTTGTTTAGCTTTCTAGCGACCCATGATATGCTTGTAGTTAATCTATGCAAAGCATTTATGAATATATTATTATTTGTTCATATCATGATATGGCACTAAATTTAGCTAACTCAGCATGGGACATCTTGACCATGCCACATATGCATATACAACCAGGAGGAAATGATTTGTTTATTTGTTGGACATTTTTTGGTGCATAGTATCATGTATGTATGCACATAATTTACTTTAGAGACTAAATTTGATATAGTCTTATCAGACCATGTAGAACCATGGATCGCCATGTTTGATATATGTGGATGCATTCGACATATGGTGCCATATTTTATATGAGCACTTGTCAAGGTTTAGGAAGATATGTTGCTGCACCAAACCTAGACGTGACACATGGAGTTGATTTGTTTTATCAAAATTAGCGTACACGCTCATGACATATTATTTGATCTAGGATACATGTATTATGTTATTTAATCTAATTTGATTTAAATTAATGATCTGGCTAGACGTAACCTTATATGGGTGCAGTCTAACTAAGGTGCATATCGATCCAAATTAATTAGAAATTATGATGAATGTGACCCAGCTTATATGACTTGGCTAAGCTCTCATTAATGTTTGCAACACTTTGGTTATTTTAACTATGGTGCCGCAGGCACGTAGTATATCATGTAGAGAAATTAATTTTGATTATAGTCTATTACTATGGTTTAACCGGATATGGGTTTGGATGAATGCAACATAATTGAGATGCACGGTCCAATTCTATTTTAGTTAATGCAGAGGAGATATATGCCGGGACTTTACATGGCCTGACATATGGAGTTTAGTTTAAACATGACGTTTGGTGCATGATTTTTCATAGATGCAATCTGCTTTGTGGTGGGATTATTTAATAATCCCTCCTATTGCCACTAATGACGTGCATGGCATGAACTGACATGATGCCCTGACGCGTGGAACAACGTTATCTTGTTTTACTAATTTTGATTAGGGACCATGAATGTGATGAAATCCCTTCTTAGCATGATGCCGTAGATGAAAGCACCATGTGCTGACTTTGACGCAACATTAGTTTAACGTTTGTTTTGGTTTATCTTGTGCATGTGGTTTGGTCATGTCGCTGTTCATGCAAGACGGGGCATGCAGGCCGGTTTGCATTTCTGCAAGGAGAATGCTAGCTAGCTTATGGCTTGCACACAACTTGGTGTAATATGCAAAATCTCTCACTTTGTTTATTGATTTGATGTTTTGAACGCACCTGTGCGACAGATAAAGGAGGCAAGTTAAAGATCCATGGAGCGCTAATTTAATTAGCAACTATGTATTTGACGCAAATAGATGCTAGCTAACTAATACTTATGGTATGTTCTGGATGCATGGATGGCATGACTGAACATATGCACCACTTTTCTTTTAGACATAATTTCGTCTGGTTATATCATTATTTCTTTGGTTTGATAGTAGCCCACACATATATATTTCTTCATAGCAGTAGCATGCTTTTTTTTAATTTGCGGAGCATGAATGGGCCGGCTCTGTCGTGGCTAAAAATATTCGTAGGTCTTTAACCGGGTTGGAGCCACAACGCGTCCAACCAAATTTACACCAGAAACATAACCGGGGTGGAGCCCAAAATGCATCCGACCCAATTTCACCATGAATCGTAACCGGGGTGGAGCCAAAACGCGTCTGACCCAAATTTCAACCACGGGATGAAGCCACAACGCGTCCATACCCAAATTTCACCAAGGCACATCTGCTGGCCTTTTACACCTTTACCGGGGCACAAAGGCCATGCGCATAGTGCGGCCATGGCACGCTGGCCGACCTTTTATCGGAGATCAAACTCAGGTGCGGGGCGCTGGCCTTGTTGGGCCCTTTTACCTTTTACCGGGTAACACCTATATGCCCTACTCATCCACAGCGACATAGGCCAGCCGTTTACTGATGCCGACAAGTTGCTGATGAAGCTCGTGGACACATTAGCCGAAGATGAGAAGCAGGGAGGTAGGGACGAGAGAAGCGCCATGCAACCTCTCACCTTCTTCTCTCGGAATCCGACGAACAGAACCAACAGCTTTTGCTGGCAGGTGTTGCAGCTTGATGGCGATGCTTCTGGTGGCCTTCCGCTTGGGGGCTGTTTAGTTCCTCTCATTTTGTAAAATTTTTCAAGATTCTCCGTCACATCGAATCTTTGGACGTATGCATGAAGCATTAAATATAAATAAAAAATAAAACTAATTACACAGTTTAGACGAAATTCACGAGACGAATCTTTTAAGCCTAATTAGACTATAATTAGACACTAATTACCAAATAACAACGAAAGTGCTACCGTACCATTTCGCCAAAAATTTCACCAACTAAACGAGGCGTTGGAACGGTGAGCGGCGCTTGGAACAGTGAGCAGCGTGGTGCTGCGGCAGCCTGACGGTAGTTTGTTTCAGGGGCTATGGAGCGGCAGCCTGGCGGCACTACAGATCAGGGAGCTGGGGAGCCTACTACCGCTGGCCGTGCATAGTGTATTTATAGGCCAGGGGTAGAGATGCAGTTGCCAGGAGATTTGGTGCTCCTTTGTTTTAATTTTCCTTTTGCTAATGACGCCGGCGCGAGAGTTTGAATTGTTGACCGCGCGTGCTTGTGAGAACGTGCAGTACGTACGTGGAGGACTCTTTAACCAGTGATTGGACTTAGTCATGCTAATTTGAATTTGAGTGGAAGCGTCCTGGCTTTGAATTGCCGCGCGAATGCTTAATCGGTTATTCTAGAGGCAAATACATTCTCTTTGCCTTGCTGGCTGGAGTGTCGGTCATCCACTATTTTTCTATTATCAATACTGCCATTAAGTAATCAAAGGCATCCATTTGCACGCACATGCCAAGAAGCTGACATAAGCGTGCCTTAGCTCCTTCTCTTTTTTTCATCACTACTTATCTCCCTCTTTTTTTAATACATATATCACCACATCACTTTTACATGGTAGATTATGCCGTCAAAAAATATATTATATCATATTAGTTCTATTTTCTTTTCAGACATATTATTTCACTATTATGTACACCATACCATATTTAAATGGAATTTGACCATCTATATTATTTTATTTAATATGGTATAAATATTCTAACACATTTTGGATAGATCCAAAATTGGTGTCAACAATTATTTAATTCATTATCAAATGTAAATAGAGGACAATTAGTTATGCGCACATAATTAAAGTTATCAATATAATAATTCTCCTCATGTTCAAGTATCATCATCAACGCTACCATGGGTCTAGAAGTAAGTACAACAAAAAATGGTTCCATCCCAAGGGACTTCAGGCTTTCAAATAAACTCTGCAGATGTGTACAACTATACCCACACAAAAAATAGGACAAACCTCTGTTGGTGGTTCTTAACTTATATTTTACACCGCCAACATTTAAAATTCATAAAAAATAATCAACAAAACTAGAAATAGGACTTTCAACTAATCATTTCCACTAGTTTTGGTGAAATATTTGTTTGTAGGTAATCAGCATGAAAATATGTCAAATGATGCCCAAAGTGCAACACTTACATGATTTAGCCCAAAAAGCAAAAGAAGGAGAAGAGAACATGTACCTGACACGATTGAACCAAAGGCCCCATGGGAACGCGCTCCAAGTCCAGCCAGGAGCGCACCGTGCGAAGGCGGTGGTGACCGGAGCCAGTCAAGGGGCTGCTGACCCCTAGGGGCGCCCGACCCTACCCGATGCCGCTCGTCCCCTCCTTCAACTGGCGGTGGCATGGGAGCATGGAGAGGCGGTGGAGGTCAGGATTTTGCGCCAAAGATAGCTGCAGCACTGCCTTACTTCCTTGTATAAATAGAGGGGTGGAGCTCCCCTCTAAGGCACACAGCAAGAGAGCAAGAAGAGAAGAAGAGCTTCATTACTACCTTAGCTTTAGCTAGAATAATAGAGGGAGTAAGAGAGGGAAGAGTTAGAGAAGTGTCGGGGTTGTCGACAACCTCCCTTAGTGTACTCGGTACACTTAGCGGAAGGAGTGTCGGAGCTAGCTACTCCTCCACTGTACCTGTACGATCATCTTACTACTTGGAGTAAGAAGTTCGTGTTTAACTTCGGCATTGAAATGTTGAGAAAACTATTCTCGTTCATTATAAACTTGCGGGTTTGTCGTCCGTCCTTATGGCGGGTACTCTAGTAGAAGGGCCCTAATAAAGACGGATAACCCTTGCATCCGCGCTAGAGTAATAGTCGATAGCATAGACGTGGTGTCTAGGCTAGAAGCTATCTTTGTGTGCCTTGTTCCCCATGGTTGAGGGGTAGGCGGCAGGTGGTGACAGCCCTGTCCATCCTTTGTAATCCGCCATGTCCGGGTTCACGCGTAGAGCCATAGGCCGGTAACGCTTGGCAAACTAGGTGTTCTTCGGTACCCGAAGTAAGTTCATAGTGATTAGGTTATATTCACTTAGGATATCTATCCTTAGAAAAACCTCACTACCCGAGCTATCCTTCTTCCGAGTGAAGTGCTACAACGGTGTATCCGTGCACTTGCAGATTCCATGCTTATGCTAAGAAACACCAACAAGCATTTTTGGCGCCGTTGCCATACAACGGTTGTCGTAATTATCTCTGAACCTAGTTCGCTAGTGTATGCTTTTATTTTTATCTTTCTTTTTTTATTCTTTTACCAATGGAGCACAAAACCACCACAATCTTTGAAGCCAATCACAACTACTAGTTACGAACTCCATCCTAGCTTTATAGCCATGGTTCGAGAATAAGCCTTCTCGGGATCAGACTATGAAATCCCATATACACACCTGCGGGAGTTTGAGCATGTGGCAGAACCGCCCGAAATAACACGCTTACGGAGGTGCTCGTCTTCCACCAGATACTAAGCACCCCGAAAGCAAGCTACAGCGAGCGGTATCCATCGGGCACACCCCAAGGGAGAACCCAAAAGGTCCACATTTTTCCCAAGGATCCAATAATGAGAACGAGTTACAATACTTGTCCATTTCATATATCAGAGTTTCTTAAAAGTACATTATTACAATACCAAATATCAGAGTGCGGAATGATAAACAACGGAATTTAAAATAAACACCTAGCGATAAGAACGAGGATCCATCTGAGCCCACCAGAAGAATCCTCCACACAAAGGTACTTCTCATGCATCACCTGCAACAGGGGTAAATAAACCCTGAGTACATAATGTACTCGCAAGACTTATCCGACTAGTGGGAATAATTTCCTGACTCCAAGGAATATGATAAGCTTTATGGTTTATTGGTTTCTTTTAGCAGAAAGCAATACTAATAGTGAGTCCTCATTTATGTATTATTATCATCCGTATTAAGTTATCATCTAGCCAGTCTATATAAGCACATGTTCTACTTTCAAGCAAGAGTTGAGCAATCAGTTCCATTTCTTCTCCTTTCAACTTTCAGTTCTTACTACGGTGCTAAACCGCAGACAAGCCGTACTGGATTTCCCAGCGATTCGTGAATCAATGTGCCCAGCTGGGTGCCCCGAAGACACACGCCCCGCTTGTACCCCAGGCACAAGCAGGACCAACCCATCACTCTCCTGTCCTGGGTGTCTAGGTCCCCATCCAAACTTGGACTCCAAGCCCCCACTCCTGAGTCCCGGACTCAGTGTGGTGCAAGGACCTCCACCATCTCCGCCTCCAATCAGTCGGTCCAGAAAGAGCCGGATCCACGACAAGAGAGCAACAAGCCTTCCCTGCGCCCATACCCAAGTATGTGCTCGGGACAATAGATCTGTGACTTGCCTAGAGCCATATGCAACGACCGGTCGTTAGTCAACACAGACAGGGAAAAAGTGTAACCGAGCTATGCCCTATTGGCCGCAGGACACAACCCTTTACACCCACCAAAACCCAACCATATCCTTGCCCGGTCACCATTTTCCTTTCCATCGTTTTATCATGAGTGATCATACTTATCACCTATTTGCGAGTAACGGCAGGTTACTCACGCTACCGATATCCTAAGCATAGCAGCTACTCGACCTGTACTAGTAGGGCTCATAGGTAGATATATTTATGCATGTAGTTTTCATTAAATACCTATAACATAAATGCACATCATATATATATATATATTCAATGATAATTAAAAATAGGGGTTATGCACCGGGGCTTGCCTTGGGCAGGCATAGTGTCAGCAAAGTCAGCAACTGGTGGCTCCGGGATGTCCTCCTGCACGAGGATCTCCTCCTCGTACTCTTCGACGACTTTGTCGTACTCCTGCTCGCCTGCAGTCATGAACTCTACCAACTCGTTATCTACATGCATGAAATGATGATGCATCTACTAAGCTACTAAGCTAACTCTAATGTGACTAATACTCAAAGTTACCTATTATTCCCACTAAACAGGTATGAGACATTTCATGTATTATCTTAGCAACTAAAGGCATCCTTATTGTTAATATCAATTTACTATATATATGATAAAACAAGGTGCACTAGCTACCATATTTATCAACCTATTCTAAGGCCACAAAAATTACAGTGAGCACATAATAATACAATAAACCTACTGTAAAAGAATTTTAGGGCTAGCACTTCTACCAATGCATCACAAAAATTCATTCTCTAAATAACCGTAATAATAACAAGCAACCTACAATTAATAAGCTCTAGAGATGAAGAAAATGATATTATTGGAGGAGGCTAATCATGCTATTAGACTTGTTGACCAGCACGTGACTGTGAGTCTAGAAATAATGGAGAAGGAGAATGAAGGAATCCTTGCAGATTAGCTACCTCGGTCGATTACAGCTCGGAGAGAGAGATCAACAGAGCGCAGCCTTCCCAGGCAAGAACAGAGAAACTCGATTTAGAGAGTCAGATGGTGAGCGGCGGAGTGGGACGGCTCGGCGGGCTTGGCGTGTCCTTTATAGGTAGGAGACACGGGGCTGGAGGTGGAGCTGGCATTTGGCTAGCTGGTCATGTGAATTGGATTTCACGTGATGGACTTGGAGTGGGTCTTTGGTCATGAGGGAATTAATTCAATGATGGACTTTGAGTGGTCTTTGGACTTAACGAGCACATCAGGACTGGAGTGTGCTTTGGGTTAAACGTGCTTGGCGGTGGGGTGCTGATTCATTCATGTAGGTCAAGGAATTAATGGGGGACGAGACCACAGGTCAAGGAAATATTAGAGAATGAGAAGATCAATTGCAGACTAGCTACCTTAGCTGATTATTGTAGCTCGAGAGAAATCGATAGACGCAGCTTTCACGGGCAAGAACAAAGAAACTTGATTTGAGAGAAGCAAGTGAGCAGCGGAGCGAAATGGCTCGACGTATCCTTTTAAAGGCAGGAGACACGAAGGCGCGACAGCGACGCGTCGTAAGGTTAGTGGCTAACTAGCTTGCTTAAAGGTAGAAAAACGCTGCCTGCGCACGACGTGTTGCTGTGGATGAATAGTGTTTCCATAGTGAACAGTGCTTTCCATGGTGAACAGTATTTCTCTACGGTGAACAACATTTTCTGCGGTGAACAATATTTTCTATGTTGCTATAGTGCTGACGTGTGGAAAATGTGTCTGACCTTCATTTGCAAAGCTACTGAGCAGCGAGCAAACGGAGTGCTCAGCGGGTCAAGTTTGTGCGTGAAATTAATGCGTAGCGTGTGCGATGCTGCTGCCGGTCGGTCAGGTGCTGCTAACTTGACTTGCTTGACACAATAAAGTAAAAGCACTACGTCTTTGCCAAAGAATGTACTGAAGCGTGTTTCGTGGGCTTGCGAGTGCTGAGTGCGTGCATGGAAAATTAAGGAGGAGAAGAATAATAAGAGCTAGAGTTGGATCAGGATGAATGAAAGTGATTTAGGCTACGGAAGAATACTTGGACAATGAATAAATTAGAGCTCAATTTGAGAATTAGTGCAATAAAAATTAATTTCTCATTTGCCACATGCAATAATACATAAACATGATGCTCATGATATGGTTTAGTGTTTTGATTAAGGCGTAACACCAAGGGTGTTACAGAGCAGCTTTGTGCTTGCCTCACCATTTCACGCATGTCACAAGAGAACACTTAGGTGGAAATTGTTTCCTTTCTCGTTAAATGAGAGAGCAAAACAATGGTACGCCCACAGCGTAGAGAAGGTAAATGGTGATTGGGAAGAATTGAGAAACAAATTTTGTCTCACATTCTTTCCCATATCCTGAATCGCTGCCCTACGATAAGAGATACTCAGCTTCCAGCAAAATGAGAAGGAAACCATAGGTGCAGCTTGGGACAGATTTTCAATCCTAACACATTCTGGCCCTGACCTGTCTATACCCAACCATGCGTTGCTACAACACTTCTGGTTAGGTCTTAGCAAGGAGTCTACCCTACAACTAGACATAACTGCCGGAGGATCATTCACACACAAAACCACGGAAGAAGGAGAAGCCCTCCTAGACCGCATTTTAGAAAACACTCCTCCCTTGGTACTCCTCCATGTAGAACCAATGTTAAGTCATGAGGAAGTCTCTTCAGCCGAGACTGAACCTATACTTTCCATTCAAGAACCTCACCCGAACCAGAAGATCCGGAGGAAGGTTTCCAACCTTTAGACCTTCCACCTTTCAAGGATGATCTTTTCGAAGATTTTAGAAATACCTCAAATTATTCTTGTCAGAAAAGGCCACCAGTTCCTGTCACCCCTTTAGACCCTTTAGACAAAGAATTCCTTAAAGAATCAATTAGGGAGTTAACCGTCATTATGAGCAGAGAATGGGTAGAAGAAGCGGAGTTTTCTTCTAAAGCAAATTAGATTCACACCCCTTCTCTAATCATTCAATGCAACATTTGTGATGACATGGTGGGTGTGTGTTATAATCCAACTATTGGAGCAAACATAATGTCTTCATATTTCGCATTCGTCTATTTTTGTAATGAACCTCTTGCTCCAACAAACAAAACACTCAAGATTGCTCCATGTTCTAATTTGAAAGGACTTGGGCTCCTATGTAATATAACAATATATCATGATAAAGTTGAAATGGTTCTAGATTTCCATATCTTTGACAGCCAAGATTTCAACATCATGATAGGGCACCCCCTAGAAAAACTTTTTACTGAACCACCTAAAATAGGGGAGCTAGACATAAAGTTAGGGAAAGACACATTTTCAATTCCTATCACTCGAGCTATAAACTCGGTGGTAGACACTCTTCTCTACCCTAACCTGCCCAAGGAAGTCATGTCAGTCTCACCCTGTGAATCCCCTAAGTCGTCCTTAGAAAAAGATGCCAAACTCTTTATAGAAGAAGAGAACGACTTAGGCGAAACCATTGACCTTCCTTAAGAGGAAGCACTGGCACGATCTCCTATTGAACTTAAACCCCTACCCACTGGCTTGCGTTACGCTTTCTTGAATGGCGACAAAGAAGCTCCTATAATCATAAGCGACAAGCTTACTGATGAGGAGACATCCAAACTCATCGCTATCTTAGAAAAACATAGGTCAGTTTTCGAGTATTCACTCCAAGACCTTAAGGGGATAAGTCCAATGCTTTGCACCCATCGTATTCCAATTGATCCTGCAAGCACACCATCATGTGAACCCCAACATAGGCTCAATAATACGATGCGGGAAGTCGTGAAGAAGGAAGTCCTAAAACTCCTTCATGCCGGGATTATCTATCCCGTACCACATAGCAACTGGGTCAGCCCCGTCCAAGTGGTTCCTAAGAAAGGGGGCATGCCCATCGTAGAAAACAATAAGAACAAATTAATCCCACAGCAAACCATCACAGGGTGGAGAATGTGTATAGACTACCAAAAACTCAACACGGCCACAAAGAAAGACCACTTCCCACTACCCTTCATTGGCGAAATGCTAGAACGATTGGCGTAGAACTCTTTCTTTTGTTTTCTCGATGGGTATTCGGGGTATCATCAAATCCCTATCCACCCCGATGATCAAAGCAAGACTACTTTCACATGCCCGTATGGAACATATGCATATAGATGAATGTCTTTCGGGTTGTGCAATGCACCTGCTTCTTTCCAAAGGTGCATGATGTCAATTTTCTCAGACATGATAGAAGAAATTATGGAGGTTTTCATGGATGACTTTTCAGTTTATGGAAAAACCTTTGACCACTATCTAGAGAACTTAGACAAAGTCTTGCAACGATGTCAGGAAATAGAGTTAGTGCTTAATTGGGAAAAATGCCGTTTCATGGTCCGAGAGGGCATCGTTCTTGGATATTTAGTGTCTGAGAGGGGGATTGAGGCTGACAAGGCTAAAATTGAAGTTATAGAACAACTGCCACCCTCTATGAACTTAAAAGGAATTGACAGTTTTTTAGGACATGCAGATTTTTATAGATGTTTCATTAAAGACTTCTCGCAAATCTCTAGACCATTAACAAACCTGCTAGCTAAGGATGTACCCTTTGAGTTCACTGATGAGTGCTTAAAAGCTTTCCATACACTCAAGAAAGCACTCATCTTAGCACCAATCATCCAACCACCTGATTGGTCACTGCCCTTTGAAATCATGTGTGATGCTAGTGACTACGCTATTGGTGCGATCCTTGGTCAAACCAAAGATAAAAAGCATCATGCAATTGCCTATGCTAGCAAAACACTGATGGGAGTACAACTCAATTATGCTACTACTGAAAAAGAACTCCTCACAGTTGTCTTTGCTATTGATAAATTCAGATCTTACTTAGTGGGAGCAAAAGTAATTGTTTACACTGATCATGCTACACTCAAATATTTGCTCACTAAGAAAGATGCAAAGCCATGCCTAATAAGATGGATTCTCTTGCTCCAAGAATTTAACCTAGAAATAAAAGATAAAAAATGGAGTAGAGAATACTGTTGTAGATCATCTATTGCGTATGCAAGTCACTAACATGCAGGTGTTACCAATAAATGACTTTCTAAGCGACGACATCCTGCTGAGGGTGACTGATTCAAACCCGTGGTACGTGAACATTGTGAATTTCATGGTTTTAGGATACGTACCACCCGGCGAGATCAAGAAAAAGCTACAAGCCGAAAGTAGACGTCACCTTTGGGATGACCCGTACCTCTACATGATATGTTCTGATGGCTTATTAAGAAGGTGTGTGCCCATGGCAGAGGGTGTACAGATCATCGAAAAGTGCCATGCAGCCCCGTACAGAGGCCACTATGGAGCATTCCACACACAAGCCAAAATCTAGTAGTGCGGATTCTTCTGGCCGACGATATATGAAGACACCAAAGAATTCATTCGAAGGTGTCAAAAATGCCAGCTGCAAGGTGGCATCATCTCTAGCAATGCAATGCTCCTCCACTACAATCTTCAAATAGAAATATTTGATGTATGGGGCATTGACTTCATGGGGCCATTCCAAAAGTCCCAAGACCGAGAGTACATCTTTGTTGCTGTTGACTATGTGTCAAAGCGGGTGGAAGTGTTGCCATGCAGAGCTGTCGACGCCAAGCATGCAAGAAAGATGTTCCATGAAGTGATCTTCCCTCGCTTTGGAACACCAAGGATGGTGGTAAGCGATGGGGATCTCACTTCATCGACAAGACCTTCAGAGCCTTCCTAAGGGAGCTTGGGGCCAAACACAATGTGGCCACCCCGTATCATCCACAGACCAGCAGCTAGGCGGAAACTTCGAACAAACAAATTTAAAATATCCTTTAGAAGACTATCAATGAAATGGGGAAGGGATGGAAGAACAAGCTTCCTGATGTACTCTAGACATACAGGGCATCTTATAAAACCCCCATTGGCATGTCGCTGTTCTAGCTTGTCTATGGAAAGAGCTGCCACCTGCTAGTTGAGCTTGAACACCGAGCTCACTAGGCAATAAAGAACTGGAACATGGATGTTAAGCTAGCCGGCAAAAATAGACAGAAACAAATTTCTGAGCTAGAAGAATAGCGTGAGAAAGCATATCATAGTGCCAGGCTCTACAAAGAAAGGACCAAGAGATGGCACGACCACTAAATCCAACGAAAAGTATTCAAGGAGGGAGAAAAGTCTTACTATTCCACTCTCGAGTCAAGCTTTTCGGTAAGGGAAAATTGCACAGCAATTGGGAAGGACCATTCACTGTCGTCAACTTGTCAACACATGGCGCAATCACCATCCAGGATAATGACGGTAACACTTTTAAAGTTAATGGTCAAAGATTAAAAATTTTCCTAGAACCTTCTCATGATATTGATCAAGAAATTGATAAAATAGAACTAATCTCTTTTAATGAATTCACTGCAAATCTATGAAAATTTAAAATATTTCTAACATATTCTTGCATTCAAAAAGTATTACTCACATGTATTCTTCATTCATAATCATGGACTATGTGAAAACAATACCTTGCTCATGTCTTGTTTAAGTAAATGACATACAAAATTGCCAACCATATTTAAAATTTTGAAAGACAAAATTAGAAAATCGGGGGATACAGATATTTCATGCATGGATGACCATCTAGAAGAAGCCCCGGTCAGATCAATGCTCCTCAGGGGGTGGGCGACTCCTGGGGTCGGCCGCCCCCCTCCTGGCTCCTTTCACGCCCTATCCGTGGGGATAAGCTCTTATGACCTAGTGCTCCGCCATCCTTTAGGTTTTTGTGCAAAATAACTCACTCTCGCAGCAGAGCCAAGCCTCTATAAAAGGCTACCTTAGGATTCTCTTCATTTCACACCAAAGCCTTCCTCTCTCCCTCACAAAGCATTGATTCCAAGCACTCCTAGCTGAGCCATGGCTAACAAAACACTAGCGCTATACACCGGCTCTGGCTCCACCTATAATTTAGAAGGAATTCCACATGCCATCACCCTAGTCCCAGAAAATACCTTTGTGAGAGAAGAGGCAAAAGCCGTCACGATGGCTCCACTTGCCATCATGCCTCCACCCTTTAGCGGGGCAAGTGGAGGTACAAGTGTGCACTCCACTGCAAGGACCAAGGCGTCGCAAGGTGGCGCCCAACCTAAGCGGGCGCCCCCATCAAAGTCGTCTTTGGGGACCGACAGCCTCAAAAGAAAAGTTGTAGGAAGTGCTACAAAGAGTGTTCATGTAATGCCTTTAGGCAACACCATTTTTAGTCGTAGCTACACTATAGTGGACATTCAAAATCCCAATGGCAGGTGTAGGAAGGGGCTCATGCTCAAACCGGGAAAAGGGAAAGGGCCGGTAGAAATCCCTGCTCGAAAGTCTATCTCAAAAGAGACAGCAGGCTCATCGTCTAAGCCCCTTAGGATCAAGAGGGTCAATAAGCCCCCCGTTTTAAAATCATGTGCTATCTTCGAGGAGGATGAAGAGCCATTACCTCCCCAAGATCCCGCAATCACCTCGCTGAATAATAAATTCACAACTTTACGCGAGCAAGTTAGATTTTTAGGGGCCAGCTAGATGATAGCGAGATTAAGATCAAAGACCTTGGGCATGAACTGAACGATTATCGCTTCAGTTTTGGCCATAGGTTGGCTAAAATAGCAAGAGCTGCAAAAGTAGAGTGGGCTCTCGACGCATAGATTTCTTCTAAAAGCCCCTCTTACTAGAAATAAATAGGCGTGTGTTTTACTTCTACATTATATTTTTTATTCCTTTTCTTTTTCCAATCCATGTAAACACGCCTGTTTATTGTTTATTATTCAATAAATAATATGTTGTTGTTATCTGTCTCCGCCTATTTTCTCATATTCTATTGTTTCCAAATAAAGATAGAGGTGCAAAAGCAAGTGTGGGGGAGCGCCACACAAACAACTCTTCTCAGGTGCGCAAAACAATAAATATGTTGAAATTAAAGTTGCACACAGTCACTCTCTATAATTAGAACAAAATCTTGAACAAATTAAATATAACTATGCCCCAACTTCATTCTACCGTGTGATAAAAATTTGCATACTCTTTATTCCTCGCTAAAATTCCTATGACTTGTGAGCAACTCCTCATAGGGACCCCATTTTCAGCTAAGTTATTAGAATATGAGATATAGTAGGATGAAATGAAACTTGCTCTATCTTGCAAAGAACTTAGGATTTATTTTACAAAATTAAAGTCTCAAATTAGCACGCTCCTCAAATAGTTATAATTCCTACCACGGCCATATGACATGATTCAAAACCTTAGTCATATGCTGCTTGTATTCACATTGAGTTTTGTCAAATTGTTGTGACCCTTGTAGAGATTCTAGTCATGCACCTATGATCAAGATTCACGTACACCCACAAATAAAATGCTGACTCTTACACTAAGAGTTACGCAAAAACATGTCTTCCGCCCACCTAAAATAAGTACTCCATTCATTTATCGTGAGTCTTTCTCTCTAAAGTTTTCATGTGCCAAAAAAGAGAGTATGGTCTAGGCTAAAAAAAGAGAGACACATGAAGCTCTCAAAATAGCAAAAGATGAAAAAAGAATGGAACACATGAAGGTTCCAAGGTGTCAAAAATAAAATAGCCCATACTCCCAAGACAATTATCAAAAGAGAGAAAGTCATGAACCAAGGAGTACCAAAAATATTAGGACTAGGAAAATATCCCACACACTTGTACATCTTGATCAAAGTGTATGACTTGCATCTCCTTGAGGTCCGGTTTTTGACTTAGCAAAATATGTGATGCAAGTATGCCTCTCTTTCATACCTACCTAAAACTTCACCAAAAAACCTCTAGTAGTAGGATGAAAATAAGGCAAAATATCAAAAGCCTTTGGAGAGGATTAAACACATTGAGCGATCGAGTGAATCATTTTTAGGAGCAACGCTAATCTTTATATTTTGCAAAAAAAAACAAACAAAACAAAACCCAAGTTTTTAAACAAGATTAGAGTAAGAGGATTTGAATCCATGTTATTCCATTATCCAATTATTCAAGATAATTTGGTAGACACTTAGAATGTTCACAGGTCCAGGTGAAGCTTGGAATAACTTGTATGTAGGTTTCATATCAAGGAGAATAAAACCATCTTAGTCCTACACTTTACTCAAGGATGAGTAAAGGTCTAAGTGCGGGGGAGCTTGTTGGCGGTTCTTAACTCATATTTTACACCGCCAACATTTGTGTAAAATTCATAAAAAACAATCAACAAAACTAGAAATAGGACTTTCAACTAATCATTTCCGCTAGTTCTAGTGAAATATTTGTTTGCAAGTAACCAATATGAAAATATGTCAAATGAACCCCAAAGTGCAACACTCACATGATTTAGCCCAAAAAGCAAAAGAAGGAGAAGAGAACATGTACCTAACACGATTGAACCGAAGGCCCCATGGGAACGCGCTCCAAGTCCAGCCAGGAGCCCACCATGCAAAGGCGGTGGTGACCGGAGCCAGTCAAGGGGCGGCTGACCCCTAGGGGTGCTCGACCCCACCCGACGCAGCTCGTCCCCTCCTTCAACTGGCGGTGGCATGGGAGCATGCAGAGGCGGTGGAGGCCAGGATTTTGCGCCAAAGATAGCTATAGCACCGCCGTACTTCCCTGTAAAATAGAGGGGGTAGAGGTCCCCTCTAAGACACACAACAAGAGAGCAAGAAGAGAAGAAGAGCTTCATTACTACCTTAGCTTTAGCTAGAATAATAGAGGGAGTAAGAGAGGGAAGAGTTGGAGAAGTGCCGGGGTTGTCGACAACCTCCCTTAGTGTACTCGCTACACTTAGCGGAAGGAGTGTTGAAGGTAACTACTCCTTCACTGTACCTGTACGACCATCTTACTACTTGGAATAAGAAGTTCGTGTTTAACTTCGGCATTGATATCTTAAGAAAGTTATTCTCATTCATTATAAACTTACAGATTCATCGTCCATCCTTATGGCGCGTACTCTTGTAGAAGGGCCGTTATAAAGACAGATAACCCTTGTGTCATGGGGTCAGAACTATAGCAAGCATAGTTGTTCGAGTTTGTGTCAGAGTACGGGTCTTCGATGGCTCGGGTGGACTCAAGAACACAAGAATCACAGAGGGGACGCAATGGTTTATCCTAGTTCAGGCTAATTGATGCCCTACCTTCAGTAGCTGATGATCCTTATACTCAAAAGCACCCAAAATTGGGGGGTTACAATAGAGTGTAGAAAGAGATTTGGTGGGGGGTTAGCTCAGTGCTAATCCTTAGCTTGCCTCGCCGCCGGTGGAGCCTTCCCCTCGTCGGAGGGGAGGAAGACAATGGGATGAGGTGGAGGAGCTCTTGGTGGCCCTCTCTATGGGTTCCCCTACCCTCAATGCTGGGTAGGAGTGGATGGAGTGGAATGGAATGATTTGTCTTGGATCGTCCTCCCCCCTCTAGGTCTGACCTTATCCCTTATATAACGAGATAGGTCGAGTACATGGCAGTTTGGGGAGATGAGTCTATGGTCTACATGCGCTAGAGTCCAGGAGGGTCTTATAGCGGTGCTCTATGGACCGTGGCAGTGTCACGGAGCCAAAGAAGCCTTGGGCGTCATCCGGCTGCTCTATTCTGACACTCTACGTGTCAGGCTATGTTGGCTTGGATTGGCCTCCCTAGGTGGACCTTCTAGAGTCTTCTTGGTGGCGAAGGAGGTTGGCTCTGGGGGCTGACACGCGGGCCTAGGAGCCACCTATTGATGGCTCTTAACACCCTCTTTTGCCATCAATAATTAGTCATGGAATGCAAAACAACAAGCATGAAATGACATTTAATGTTTAGATTTCACTTGGCTCCACATGTATTTGGAGAATTGTGCTTGCAGGGACAAAATAGGAAAAAAGGAGCAAAAACATACCTTGTAGAAGCCATCCACGTGGCCAGGAGAGGCAGGTCCCATAGGGGGTGCCACCTGGCCCCACATGGTGCCCTACCATGTCACTGATCCATGGGAGGGTGTCCTAGAGTGCTATAGAGCATTGATTCGATGTCGATTCACTCAATGGCCGAGATTCACTTCGCTTGGATTGAAGGGCCCATTGTCATACAAAGAGGGGCCTCCAACCGACTTAAGTACTGACCTTCAGTGGGAATTTTGACATGTGCTGCCTTTGTCACTACCATTGGGAGCTATCCAGGGTCATACGATGATGAGGCAGTGGAACTAAGGGCTGGGCGATGCCCCTTGAGGCCGCTCGGCGCCCAAGTTTCCTCCACCACCTTGGTGGCTACCTATAAGTACCCCCCTACCTCACTTTAGCTATAAAGAGGACTCGTGATGCTCATTTTGTAACATACAAGTGAAGAAAGAGCTCTCAAGAGAGTTGCTTAGCTTAGGATAGCTAGTCTCTAGATTAGAGAGAGAGAGAGAAGGCGAGGAGAAGCTGGAGGAGGAGTCAGGCTTGTCGGTGACCTCTTCTTCTTGTAGCTCTATGGCTCTTCTATGGTAATTCTATTCCCATTCTTGTATTAAGTTTTGTACATTTCTGTTGTTTACGGGTTTCACCACTTGGTTAGAGTGCTCTAGTCTTATTTCATCGGGATCTAAATTAGAGTAGTAAGCACATAGATTAAGCATGGTGCTTAGGCTATACCTTACCTGTGTTTGTGGCTAAGTCTCCGGATAGATAGTGGTAGGTGGTAAGTGGTGATAGCCTTGTCCATCCTATGTATTCCACCATGATAGGCTTAGTTATTAAATCATAGGGCTCGTGGCAGACCTTGTCTAGTTAATCCTCTTGGTTGGTTGGCGGATTGTGCCCCGAAGTAAACAACTGTTATTTACCATTCCTTGTTCAAGTAATAGTTATAGAATAAACCATAGTATTCCACTCCTTTCCTCCCCAACATCCATAGGAATCCATTAGTTCTAGAATTTGATCACTCCTTGTTCCCTGTTGATTCGATACCTAGGATTACTCCTTGGTGAAAAGCTACTCTGACAATCGTGCGCTTGCAGTCTTTTCTGTGTGTGCCACCCCTGGTGTCAACACCGCCTAGCTCCTAGAGGCCGTGGGAAGCTTGCCTTCTTGTGTCATGCCCCATGCGTGACCCTATCGTGGAAGTGTCTAGCAAGGCCATGCCCAGGGAGTGTGTTGGTATATATAAATGCACATAGAATAATCCACAAGAGCACGAATATTATACCGATGTAGCACTTCGCCGGAAGTATCCCAGTTTTTTTATCGAACTCAAGGAAACATGTGTGAGAATAACTAAATCTAACTTAACCCAACTTCGCAACAAGGCTTAGATAATAGGAGTGTCAAGGAGATCACAAAGGTCTTCTACTTCTAACTTCGGTAAGCTTTGTCTTCTATTGTTCAATTCTGGGGATATTACTAAAGAAAACATAGACAGAGTATGTTTTCTATAGCAACAAAATCATGCTAGGCCTACAAATGGGAGGTGGACTATAAAGAATTCAACGAGGTTATAAGAGTCACCCTCATGAGCTACCACCAATCCAAAAAGTAGGGTACATCCACGAGTAACCGAGTCTAAGCACCATGCTTACACTACGAATACTACTTTAACCCAGGAGCTACAAGGATTAAAGTACTCAAAAGAGAGTCACAAACCTGAAGAACAATATGAACAAGATGCTTACTTGAATTAGAAGTCGATTACTAGAGAATGTCAGAAGCAAGCTCAAGAAGAACTTGATCCCGCTAGGGTACAAGCCATATAGAGAGCATCAACAGGTTGGGACTCCTCCAAAACTCTTCCCTCACACTCTATCTCTCTATTTCTAATACAAGACTAGATCCTACTGAGGACTAATCTTCTCTTGATTGCTAGCTCTAATCCTGGTGGAAATAAGTATTAGGGTTTATGGCCTTCAAGTTCTCAAGATCAAATGCCTCATGCCCTGGAGAGGGGGGTACAGGTAGGTATATATAGGGGCCTTCAAGCATCCTGGACGATCAGATCAAACCGACTTAAAAGGACGACATAGATGCAAACCCTAAGGCGATAGAGAACTAACATTCAAAGGAGGAGCTGACTGGTGGGGCCCATAGGCTAGCTGGCCCCACATGTCAGTGGCCCATGCCCTGCTTCGGTGATTCATCTTCTAGAGTCTTCTAGAGTCTTCCCACATGGGTTCCGCTATGGAATTTTGTGATTTCCTTTGACGAATAGGTCCTCCTTGGCGGTTTTTCTGATTAAATCCTGCTAAAAACATAGATTCACCAAAACTCATAGAAATTGTTAGTTCAAACCCCTAAGTCTATGTTGGTGATCCATTTTAGTCATTTATGCAAGGTATATTGATGATTTGTGATGAATGTTAACTATCGTCAACAACGTGGCGTCTTGGAGCCCCCGAGCCTCGATGGCTCAGGGCTTGTCTTTTTGTGCCCAGGCCTTGGCTGGTGTTGCAAGCTAGGCGAGAGCTAAGGCCCAAGCTTGGGTGTGTCATTGATCGGGAGCCTAAAGCCCAGGCAAGCCCCTGAGCCCTATGCGGGGGCTGCATCGTGCCTAGGCTTGGCCATGTTTCTTGGTCGGAGGGTGCACGCGAGCGTACCCGATGGGTATAGCTCTCGAGCCCCCGGGTGATCCTAGAGGGGTCGGCCAAGGGGGTCTCTTCGGTTGGGAACCATTGAACCCAAGGCTTAAGATACCCATATGTTAGAATCTTGTCAGGAGCCCCCGAGCCCTTCGTGGCCTCACTTGGCCTGATTCGTGATGGCGATGAAGGGTTGAATTTGATCTTCTGGTGACCGAACTAGTTATGGTGGAGACGGTTTCTGCTATTAGGAGTGTATTGCCCTATGTGGGGCCCTTGACCTTTGTCGCACCTCGATGTCCGTCCTATCAGGGACCGACATCGAAGCCGACGAGGGTTATCGAATTAACAACTTTGAGGCCCCCAGGAGCACACGTAGCAACACCTCTTTAGGATCTTTACACTCAGTTACACACATATACCCAATACAATGCACACCGGACAACTCAGTCACATACACACTCTAGTCTCACATTTGTTCCTGAAACATTGTTTATAACAAGATAGGATTTGAGAGAATAAGATTATTACTAAATCTAGTGCTCCGAACAAATCTATCCCTACTCTAGGTTGTCACACTTGTCGCTCATCTACCCATCGAGTTACATGCAGCTCATCTTGGAGAATGCCCATTCCAAGGTCTGCTAACATTTGCATTCACCGGAGCTAGTCTCGGGAAGATGCCCTGATTACCTACAAAACAACTTAACAGTTGCACCGTGAGTACATTGCGTACCCGCAGGACTTAATTCCAACATATAATATTTGGTGGATGCATGGAGTGATTACCAGACATTTGTATGGTTGCAGAAAGCAATGATATTCATTAAGAGTATGGCATGCTATGCTCAACATTAGAATTACAATATTTATCGTTATAGCAAGAGTGCTCATAACCCATCATTCATGCTACCATGGGTATAGAAAGAAAGAACAACTGAATAGTTCTATCCTGAAGGACTCTAGGCTTTCAAGACTCTATAGAGGTATACAACTATACCCACACAGTGAAACAGGACTAACCACCATACATCGGCCCCGGTAGTATGGGTTGCCTCACATTCTCCAACCTTTCCCTAATCTGGCCTAAGTGTCACATGAAAGGTTCGACTGGGTTCCCGGTCAATGTCCCAGACATTCCCAACCGACGCCACCCCCTTGCCAGTTTCATGGATAAACAGGCCGCAACTAGTTACTTGGCTTGTCGAACCCATCCGTGACATGTGGTCTGTATGGGTGGTTACTCAGACTTACATATCCCAATACACGGTCCTTACTGCTCCATGAGCTATGTCATCTGAGATCCCACACTCATGATGATCTACCCCTCGCATGAGCAATATATCCAAGTTGTCAACAAGATTATCATATTAGGAATATTACTCCTTAGTTAGATTAGTAAGATGAGTCAAGTTGTACCCTCACTGGTTTTAGTAGTTAATTATCTAGTTGTAGCATCCTACACACATGAGTATGAGTTCCCTTCTCATGCTTGACTTCTACCATTGCCCAAGCAACTAAGCAATAAGCATTAAGCGTTCCCATTCTCGTTGTTTAGATGAGAGGCTTCTAACAGATTAACGAGTAACTCTAAGTGTTATGTGAAAGAGATCATTATCCAACTCTACATTCAATGCATAACTCATAATGAGACTTGATAAGTATCCAAAGTAGGGTTCATAGTAGTGGAGTGCCTACCTGTTAATGTTGCTTGTCCTAATGACTCCAGGCTAGCGGTGGCGACTTGCACATGATTCTCTCGATACGGGACAACCAAGCTTGAAAGGAGGGGATCCGATGATTGGAGACGATCATGTGATAGATAACAGAACTAGGAGCTCTACTTAGGACTTAGGAAGAGACATCTACTATGACCCTAGTATTGCTTTACTGATCATGGTGTATGAACTAATGGTGGTGACCTTTGGTGTACACTCGCTAACCAACCTCACACTCTCTAAGTCTGATGGACACTCCGTTCTACTAACGGACACTCCGCTATGTCAGGTGCCAAGATGGGTTGCCTCTGGTTTAGCTCTATACTGATCGGTGGACATTCTGTGGGAATCATGGAGACTTTGATGGGTTTGGGACTTAGCCATTTCTAGGGTTCACTGCTAACATCGGATGGTCTGAATACTTGACGGACACTCTAGTAAGAACTAATGACTCTCGGGTTCTCTGGTTATGAACTCCTATAATTCAGCGGACACTTCGTTAAACTAATAGACACTCTATTGTGCCTCCCCGAAGAGTATTTAGGCTGTTGATGACTCAATCTCAAGTTTGACGAACACTCCGTCCTACTGACAGACACTCCATCAATCGGGCGACAAAACCTATGCTCTTGTGTTCTTGGGTGACGGCTTGGGGATTCATGCCTAGATCTTTAGTGATGGCCTCCATGCATGTGCAAGACATCTCTAGTGTAGCTTGGGTGACTTGCTAGGCTTAGGATACTTAGGGTTATGGCTTCGGTTAGCTAGGACAGCTAAAGGCTCACTGGCCCAAGAGAAATTCCTATAATGAGGAGAGATTGGGCTGCAACGTACTTGATTCTTATCCTTGAAGTGCCTCTCATCAAGCAATCCCCACGATCAATCTAGGCAAGAGAAGAGACTTGGGTTAGGGTTTGGGGACTGATCTCAAGATGGTGAAAAGAGAGCTCTTGAGCTAACCATGGGATGAGAGATGGTTGAAGTCCATGATCTTGATCCATAGTTGCTCTTGCTATCCTTAATAAGCTAGATCCACCTTCTCTTCTCCATCCCCTCCACTGTCTCACTCTAGTTCTTGCTTTCTCCTTCTTACCCTCCATTCTAGAGAGAGAGAGGAATGAGGGAAATGGGGAGAGTAGGAGAGTGAGTGGAGTTGAGGATCAGCTACTAAGATATGTTTCCAATTCGTGCTGACATGTGGGCCATTGCATGCTAATGGATGATAGCACATTTCCCACTCCTACAGTTCCTGCATTCCTATCGGATGATCCAGTAGTTGTGGCGAACTATCCAGTATGTTACCGCTCTGTTGATTCCAAGTTTGGGAACCTGGTCTCTTCAATCTTAAAGGCCATGTTGGGGTCTATAACAACCTTGGTTATCCTTGATAATCACAATGTTAGAAGTTGGGTTCTTCGAGTGACGTTCTCCTTTGTTGGTTGTTCGGTTGACTCTGGTTGACCAGGGGTTGAGTTGAGGCGTTGCAGAGTAGTTGATGATTGAGACGATATGTCCTTTTGGTTGGAGTTGTTAGGAGCTGCTATGGAGCTCGATTGGTAGTACTCAGGTGGCCAAAAGGTGAGAGCCTATGGTATAATAGAACTTAGGTCGTTATAGCCTTAGTGTGATAGGGGCGCTTGGCTATCGAGGCCAAGTGGTAGTGGTGCTGACCCCTTCTCTATTCCCATGTTGCATAGATCTATGTCCTGAGTGAGGGTTCGGTGAACTCATCTGGGAGTTACCAACTTTAGGCCTAGGGACACCCTTCCTTTTAGTCGGGACCTATCGTGGGTCGGGTGATCGAGAGCATCTGGGCTCTAGCTTGGGGCCACCTGATCACCCGGAGCACCACACCCTTCTGGGGCCTTCGATAGCAGGCCCCAATGCTCTCAGGATGGCCTTCTAGGGCCAACCTTCTGTAGCCATAGGTCAGGATGCGGGGAGCATGCCAAGCTCCATGGAGTTGGTTGGTTTTGGGGGTGCGCCGCTTGAGCCCCCATTGATTAAGGGGTCGAGCTGCTCCATCCAGGGAGCCAGCACAACCCCTAAGGCCATTGTGAGGCCTCCTTGTCAGTGGGCATGGCAACTTCTGGGCATGTCCCATCTGCTGACACTCTCTGTAGGTGGTTTGATGGTGTCTGGGCCGTCGTGCCTGGTGGAGGAGTTAAGGCATGCACTCCCATGCCATCCCATCTTGTCTGGGAGATGGGACGTCGGGGCCATGTGGAGCAGATCTAGCGGAGGAGGAGCCACGACACTTGGTGCATATGGATCCAGGCCATTGATGGCAACTAGTGGGCCTAAGGGGAGTCGGATCCCCACAAGTCCCGCGAGGAGGCATGCATGGAGTGGGTAGCGTGCTTGATGGAAAGTGGAGCAAGGACTTGACTCGCTATCAGTGCCTTCCTAACTCTGTCTTCACTACGCGGCCACCATCACGCAACCGCCCTGAGGCGCACTGCGAGGATTGAAGGGATGTGTGGCCGATAGCCTAAGGCCTCTTTTAGCCATTGGTGGCCAATCGAAGGGCTCGGAGCCACCCCTAGCACATCGACTAGTGCTATAAAGAGGGGCCCTAGGGTTGCAGTGCCTTCTATCCCACCTCCATCTCCTTCTCTTCTTCTTAGATCTAGCTCCTGGTGGCCATGGCGATGATGAAGTGTGATGCTTCCCTCTAGGTGAGCCTAGTCCCCTCTGTTGGGCGATCACTCCCATGAGGGTGGAAGGATTCTAGCAAAGGGGTTGCCATAACTACATGAGGTGGCGAGAGTTGCTCTACAGTGCTGCGTGGGGGTGGCTCAGAGGCAATCGCTCTTGGAGGGGTGATTGGTCTAGCCTCCCTCGTGCGTGACGGACTCCACAGATTCTGCCTCATGTAGCACGGGTGTCTTCTGGCCTTCACTAGTTTCAGCCTGAAGTAGGATAGCCCCGTGTTTGTGCGCCTTCCAAGGTTTCTTGGCCTAGGAAACCTGTGGCGCGGGCAGTTCAGAGGTGAACGAGGTGAGGCCTCGCCCTATGTCCCCTTGCTGGCCCCCTAGTGCTTGCACCTGAAGAAGTTCTAGGGAGGTCGGTGTGGGGGGTATGACCCCGAATGCCCATGATAGACCACATGGGCTGTGCCCCTAGGGGCGGCTTAGCCCACAAGATGAAGCCTTGCGGGCACGATGCTGCTCGGCGTCTCCCGTAAGACACCGGGAAGATATCCTAAAGATACTACGAGATCTGTTAGGATACGTATGATCCCATGATTCCTATAATCTGTTATTACTTTTTGGTTATCTCCTAGATCTAACTGACATCTAACTGACATGTAACCCTACCCCTAAAGATACTAAGGCGGGCAGGGACCCCCTCAAAATGCATGCAATATCATACGACAGCCAATACAATCCAACAAACCACAGGACTAGGGTATTACGTCATACTGATGGCCTAAACCTATCTAACTTGTGTGTCTCTGTCGCCTTCTTGTCCTCAATTACACACATCTCTACCGATCAATCTACCTTCATGGGATACGCCTTGGAGGACTGCCAACGATATTCTATCGACAGTTGGCGCATCAGGTAGGGGAGTGTGTGTTGTTTCCATGTCGAACAAGATGGTACGTTTTGCAGGCTCTTTGTCCCTCCCACAGCCCGGCCAGATCTTCATGGTCGGATCAATCTCGTGGATCATCAACGCTGATGGAGTCAGAGAGCTCATCGAGCCGGTGCACATCAATGCTATGCCATTCACCCCAACACCTACGACTGTAGATCCAATCTCAGAACTACCTCCGAGGTCGTCTTCGCTAACAATTCGCTGCCTACTCCCCTGCTACCAAAGGAGGCAAATCAACAACGACGCTCTAATCGCATCCATTGATCAGGTTGGCTAGAAGCTCGCCGATTGCCTCACCATCACAAAATTGGCTCTGACCACTCTGGTTCAGCACTGACCACTCTCTGGTTTAGATCTATCGGAGGAAACTCCAAGGGTTACAACCCTACCCTTTGGGCTCACCAATGTCGCCACCACTTATCAAGATGCCCTAACAGGAAAATTCACCGACTAGGTTGGAGATGTCCATCCTCTCGCCAACTAGATCGCCAACCAGCTCCTGCAAGCCGTCAACATGCAACACCTCGGTCGATGCCCTAGAGCATTTGTCCAAAGCATCTTGGAAGAGAATCTGGACTTCAAGTCCTAGGGCTCTATGGAGATTATCGCTGAAACCACCGCCGAGCAACCTCCCTTCCCTCCCTTCCATGGAGGGGCAATCTGCAACATCAGCATTGATAGCCCACCATGGGAAGGGGAAACTGGGGAGAACCGCACCACCTGTGTCAATAGGAACATCAACCGTGCTCAGCGCTAAGCAAACGAGGCTGCCCTTGTGCTAGCCAAGGCTCAGCTCGACTCACAAGGAAGGTCACGCCAACTCCAATGCAACCTCGATGACGAATTTGTTCGTGTTGACGACCATGATGTCTACAAGACCCCAAACGCCAACTTGGCCATGGCCGCCAACGAGCTCGCCTGGCTCCCACAGACTTCGGAGGTCGCCACAATCTCCACCATGCTTAAAGTGGCGCACTGCTAGGTCAATGACATTCACCAGGACCAAAGGCCTTCATACTCCATGAGCTCGATTCACCGATCGGCTACGCCAAGATCCAATCACCACCCTAGCCAAAGTTGTTTCACCGACCAGCACTACGATGATGGGCAACCCCTCTAGGGGGGAGCTAGGGGCAACCGCATCAAACACCCCACCAACACAACCACGAGGTTGACCAAGACATCTGAGCGCACCTCAACAATCTCTGGGATGCGCGATGACATATCGACGAGCACCGTTTTGGTCACCATGAAGAAGTACGCTACCGTTAAGAGTACGAGCAAGAGTTTGGTAATCTAGACTCAGCCCTCTAGCCACTCAATGCTGCAGATCATGATGGTGATGATCCTGAAGGGCCCAAAGCATTCACAAGGGCACTCCAGACACTCTAGTGGCCCCATGGTTTCAAAATCACTAGGGTTGAGCTTTACGAAGGACGAATGAACCCCACATAGTGGCTACAAGCCTATGCCACTGCTGTGTGTGCCGTTGGGGGAGATACCAGCATCATGGCATCATGCTTATGCCAACTGTGATGAACTAGTTCAGAAGCCTCACCCCAGACTCCATCGGATCCTGGGAAGAGCTAAAGAAGGTTTTCACTGACAACTACATGACTACGTGTACTCGGCTAGGCACCAAGCATTATCTGAACCGCATCTACCAGAAGCCATCCGAGCCCCTTCATAGCTACATCAGACGCTTTTTCGAGATGAGGAATTCTATTCCCAACATCACAAAAGCTGAGGTCATCACTACCTTCGTCCGAGGACTCCATCACCGTGACCTCCACTCCAAGTTCAACCACAAGCCGCCCTTGGGGATTGGCGAGATGATTACGACCGCCAACTAGTACGCCGACGCCGAAGAAGCCAAAGTGTGCTTCAGCGAGGATGCAGGTGCTCATCGCCCAACTCACCATGGCAACGATCGCCCCGATGACCGACGCCATAGTGACCGCCGCTACGATGACCGTAGTCACCATCGAGACAGTGGCCATGATCGGCCAGAGGGATCCAAGTCTGGTCAATATCGCCACCGCCGACCAGACCATATCATCGTTGCTGTTGACGAACCTCACGCCAAGCGGAACTATGACGAGCAGTACAAGAAGATCCTCAATGGCCCATGCCCTCTCCACAAGAACGCCAAGCATAAGATGAAGGACTACCTCAGCTTGGCTAAGGAGTTGTAGGCCAAAAAGCCGGACGACGACAACAACGATGGAGCCAGAGGCCGCTGACCACCTAAGGGAAACAACAATGCCTTCTAGGATCACAACAAGGTGGTCGCCACCATCTTTAGGGGCCTCGCCTCTGCCGAGAGCAGAAGAGAAAGGAAGCTCACCACCCGTCGGGTGCTCACCATCAACACGGAAGATGTCGTCACCAACCCCAGTTATCGTCCCTGGTCTGAGGTCCCCATCACCTTTAGTAGGGCCGACCAGTGGGCAGACATCCCTTACATAAGCCGTTTCCCCCTCATCCTTGATGCAACCATCTAGAAAGTGCTTTTTAGAAAAGTGCTCATCGACGGTGGGAGCACTCTGAACCTCCTCTTCGTTGGAGCCCTAAAGGAGCTAGGCCTCGGGATAGGAGATCTCACACCCTCCGACTCCTCCTTTTGGGGTGTGGTACCTGGCAGGGCATCCAAACTGCTTGGAGAGATCACCGTACCAGTACAGTTCGGCATGGCTAGCAACTACCACGTCGAACAAATCAACTTCTACATCGCCGACTTCAACACCACCTACCACGCCATACTTGGTTGGCTAGCTCTGGCCAAGTTCATGGCCATACCACACTACACCTATCTGGTCCTAAAGATTCCTTCACCTGCAGGAGTCCTGGCCCTATGGGCCAACCTCTCCATCGCCTATGCCTGCGAGACAGAAAGTCTTACCCTCGCCAAAGCCACCGACCTCTCCATCCAGGTGGCCAGTGTGGTCACCAACGCCAAGACGATGCCCGCCGATGACCTAGAGATCCCATCGCTGGAGCCTCCTCGCGCCTCCACCAAGTCTAAGGAAACCAAGGAGGTTGGCCTCATCCTCAATGACCCCTCCAAGACCATGAAGATTGGGGCTCACCTCGACCCCAAATAGGAAAGGTGCTTGTCTTCTTCCTACGTGTCATCGCCGACGTGTTTGCTTGGAAACCTATAGACATACCGGGGGTACTATGGGAGAAGATCGAGCACTCCTTGAATGTCTCGCCGACCGCCAAACCGATCAAGCAGAAACTCCGACGATTCATGCCAGACAAGAAGGAGGCTATTAGGGTAGAAATAAAATGGCTCCTAGCTATCAGATTTATAAAAAAAGTGTATCATCCTGAGTGGTTAGCAAACCCTATTCTTGTTCAAAAAAAGAATAAAGAATGGAGAATGTGCGTTGATTACACTGATCTTAACAAACACTGCCCTAAAGACCCCTTCGATCTCTCTCAGATAGATGAGGTTGTAGACTCCACCATCGGCTATGAACTGCTCTCCTTCCTCAACTGTTACTCTAGCTATCATCAGATATCCCTAAAGGAAGACGACCAAGTCAAGACATCGTTCATTACGCCTTTTGATGCATACTACTATACCACCATGTCCTTCGGACTCAAGAACACTGGGTTGACCTACCAAAGGGCCATCTAGATCTGGCTTGATCAATAGATAGGCCGTAACATCGAAGCTTGCATCGATGATGTGGTCGTCAAGTCCAAGACTGCCGATAATCTCATCGCCGACCTCGAAGAAACGTTCACCAACTTGAAAAGGTATAGATGGAAGTTGAATCCTTCAAAGTGCATCTTTGGAGTTCCATCCAACATACTCTTGGGCTACATCGTCAGCGCCTGTGGCATCGAACCCAACCCCGACAAGGTCTCCACCATCACCAACATGAAACGTCCGACCTGCGTAAAGGACATACAGAAGCTTACAGGCTGCATGGCTACTCTAAGCCACTTTATATCATGCCTCGATGAAAAGGGACTACCATTCTTTAAACTCCTCAAGGCCTCCGAGTGCTTCTCTTTGTTGGAGGAGGCAGATACAGCTTTCGAGCAGCTCAAGTTGTTTTTAACGAAGCCTCCGATCATGATGGTGCCTCGACCAGATGAAACTCTACTCCACTTCTCACGTCGTTAGCACAGCTATCATCATCGAACACAAGGAGGCCAGGCACGCCTATAAGGTGCAACATCCGGTGTGGGGGGCATGACCCCTGATACCCATAATAGACCACATGGGCTGTACCCCTAGGGGCGGCCCAGCCCACAAAACGAAGCCTTGTAGGGCATGATGCTGCTCAGCGCCTCCTACAAGACACCGGGAAGATATCCTGAAGATACTACGAGATCTATTAGGTTACATATGATCCCATAATTCTTATAATCTGTTATTACTTTTGGGTTATCTCCTAGATCTAACCGACTTGTAACCCTACCCCCTAGACTATATAAGGCGGGCAGGGACCCCCTCCAAACTCATCCAATATCATACGATAGCCAATACAATCCAACAGACCACAGGAGTAGGGTATTACATCATACTAATGGCCTGAACCTATCTAACTCATGTGCCTCTGTTGCCTTCTTGTTCACGATTACATGCATCTCTGCCAATCAATCTACCTTCGTGGGATACCCCTCGGAGGACTACCGACAATATTCTGTCGACTGTTGGCGCACTAGGTAGGGGTGTGCGTGCTGTTTCTATATCGAACAAGATGGTATGTTCCGTAGGCTCTTCGTCCCTCCCACAACCCGGCTAGATCTTCATGGTCGGATCGATCTCGTGGATCATCAATGCTGATGGAGTCGGAGAGCTCATCGAGCCGGTGTAGATCGATACTGCACTGATCACCCCAACACCTACGACTATAGATCTGATCTTAGAACCACCTCCGAGGTCATCTTCATCAACTCACCGCCCGCTCCCCTGCTACCACAGGAGGTGAATCAACAACGATGATCTGATCGCATCCATCGATCGGGTCGGCAGAAGCTTGTCGATTGCCTCTCCATCACAGAATCAGCTCTGACCACTCTGGTTCAGCGCCGACCACCCTCTGATCTAGATCTATCGAAGGCTGCTTGGGAAACTCTAGGGGTCATGGCCCTACTCTTTGGGCTCACCAATGTTGCCGCCGCCTACCAAGATGCCCTAAGGGGCAAGTTCGCTGACCAGGTTGGAGATGTACGACCTACCGCCGACCAGCTCCCGCTGGCTATCAACATGCTACATGTCGGCCGATGCCCCTGAGCATCCTTCCAAACCATCCTAGAGGAGAATCTAGGCTCTGAGTCCCACGGCTCTATGGAGACTGTCGCTTAAACCTCCGCCGAACAACCTCCTCTCCCTCCCTTCCATGGAGGCGCTATCTTTAACGTTAGCGTTGATAGCCCCCCTTGGGAAGGGGAAACCGAGGAGGACTGCACCGCCCGCGTCAATAGGAACATCAACTGTGCGCAGCGCCGAGCAAATGAGGCTACCCTTGCGATGGCCAAGGCTCAGCTTGACTTGCAAGGAAGGCCATGCCAACTCCACCGCTACCTCGATGATGAATTTGTCCATGTTGATGGCCATGACATCTACAAGACACCAAGCACCAACCTAGCCGTGGCCACCAACAAGTTCACCCAACTCCCGTAGACACCAGAGGTCGCCAAGGTCATCACCATACTTAAAGTGGTGCACTGCCAGGTCAATGAGATCCACCAGGATCAGAGACCTTCATACTCCACAAGCTCAATTCGCCGATCAGCCACACCAAGATCTGATTACTGCCCAAGTTGTTTCACCGACCAGCACCGCAATAAAAGACAGCCCTCCAGGGGGGAGCTAGGGGCAATCACATCAAACACCTTTGCCAACATGACCAGGAGGTCGTCCAGGACGTTCGAGTGCATCTCAATAATCTCCAAGACGCACGACGACGTATTGACGAGTGCCGCTTCGGTCGCCATGAAGAAGAAGTATGCCGCCGTCAAGTGTACGAGCAAGAGTTTAGTAACCTGGACTCAGCTCTCGAGCTGCTCAATGCTGGCAATGCTACAGATCATGGCGTCAACAACCCTAAAGGGCCCCTAGCATTCATGAGGGCTCTCCAAACACTCAAGTGGCCCCATGGTTTCAAAATCACTAGGGTTGAGCCCTACGAGGGAAGGATGAACCCCACACAGTGGCTACAAGCTTATGCCACTGTTGTGCGTGCCGCCTAAGGAGATACCAGTGTCATGGCAAACTATCTTCCTGTCATGCTCACACCAACCGCCATGAATTGGTTCACAAGCCATGCCCTGAACTCCATCGGATCCTAGGAAGAGCTGAAAAAGGTCTTCGTCGACAACTACATGGCAACGTGTACTCGATTGGGCACCAAGTATGATTTGAATTGCATCTACCAGAAACCATCTGAGCTCCTCCATAGCTACATCAGATGCTTTTTTGAGATGAGGAATTCTATTCCCAACATCACAGAAGCTGAGGTCATCATCGCCTTTGTTCGAGGACTCCATCACTACGACCTCCACTCTAAGTTCAATCGCAAGCCACCAATGGGGATTGGCGAGATGATTACGACTGCCAACCAGTACGCTAATGCTGAGGAAGCCAAGGTATGCCTCAACGAGGATGTCGGCACTCATCGCCCAACTCGCCATAGTGACGATCGCCCCGACGACCGACGCCATAGCGATCGCCACTACGACGACTGTAGTCACCATTGGGACAGTGGCTATGATCGGCCAGAAGGATCCAAGTCTGGTCAATATCACCGCCGCCGACCAGACCACATCATCACTGCCATTGATGAACCTTGCGCCAAGCGCAACTATGACGAGCAATACAAGAAGATCCTCGATGGCCCATGCCCTCTTCATAAGAACACCAAGCATAAGATGAAGGACTGCCTCGGCTTGGTTAAGGAGTTTTAGGCTAAAAAGCCAAACGAGGACAACAACGACGGCACCAGAGGCCACCGACCACCTGAGGGCAATAACAATGCCTTCTAGGATCAAGACAAGGTGGTCACCACCATTTTGGGGGCCTCACCTCCATCGAGGGTAGAAGGGTACAGAAACTCACCGCCCGTCAGGTGCTCGCTGTCAATGCGAAAGACATCGCCACCAACCCTAGCTATCACCCCTGGTCTGAGGTCCCCATCACCTTCAGTAGGGCTAACCAGTGGGCGGACATCCCCTACATAGGGTGTTTCCCCCTCGTCCTTGATGCAACCATCTAGAAAGTGCTTTTCAGAAAAGTACTCGTCGATGGTGGGAATGCTCTGAACCTCCTCTTCGCCAGAGCCCTAAAGGAGCTAGGCCTCAGGATGATAGATCTCACACCCTCCGACTCCTCCTTCTAGGGTGTGGTATCTGGCAGGGCATCCAAACCGCTTGGAGAGATCACCCTACTAGTACAGTTCGGCACGGCAAGCAACTACCGCGTTGAGCACATCAACTTCTACGTCGCTGACTTCAACACCACCTACCACGCCATACTTGGTCGGCCAGCTCTAGCCAAGTTCATGGCTGTACCGCACTACACTTATCTGGTGCTGAAGATGCCTTTGCCTACAGGAGTCCTCGCCCTACGGGCCAACCTCTCCATCACCTATGCCTGTGAGACAGTGTCTCGCCCTCGCCAAAGTCACCGACCTCTCCATCCAGATGGCCAGTGTGGTCACCGATGCCAAGACGGTGCCCACCGATGACCTAGAGATCCCATCACTGGAGCCTCCTCGCGCCTCTACCAAGTCCAAGGAAACCAAGGAGGTTGGCCTCGTCCTGGACGACCCCTCCAAGACCGTGAAAATTGGGGCACACCTTGACCCCAAATAGGAAAGCGTGCTTGTCTCCTTCCTATGTGCCAATGTTGACATGTTTGCTTGGAAACCTCCAGACATGCCGGGGGTACCACGGGAGAAGATCGAGCACTCCTTGAATGTCTCGCCGATCGAATATGAAGCGTGTCTCCACGGACTCTGTATAGCCATTGAGCTCAGCATCAAATGCCTCATGGTATACGGGGACTCTGCGCTGGTCATCAACTAGCTCAACAAAGATTGGTCCCACTCCAGTGAAAAGATGGATGCATATTGTGCCAAAATCAGGAAGCTTGAAGGAAAATTCTATGGTATCGAGTACCAGCACATGGTACAAGATCAAAATCAGCTCACCGACAACCTATCCAAGATAGGCTCTTCTCATGCCATGATTCTACTTGGGGTCTTCGTTCAAGATCTTTTAGCGCCATCCATTAAGGAAGAGAAGGAAGTTCAAGAAATTCTCCCTGCTGAGCAGCTGGTACTTACAGTACCTTCATCGACCACCGATTGGAGGGAACAGTTCATCAAGTACCTCACCAGCGCCGAAGTACCCACCGACAAGACTGAAACCGAATGCCTAATCCATCAAAACAAGCATTATGTGATGGTGGACGGGAACTTGATGAGTAAAAGTGCCAAGGAAGGGATATTATAGAAATGCATCACCCAAGAAGAGGGAGTGAAACTACTTCTCAAAATTCACTCTGGTTCCTACGGCAACCATGCGGCCTCGAGAAACCTGGTCAGCAAAGCTTTTCAAGCTAGTTTTTACTAGCCCACGACCATCTCTGATGTAGAAGGCCTCATCCGATGTTGTGAAGGATGTCAATTCTTTTCCAAGCAAATCCACATGCCAGCACAAGAACTATAGACCATCCTAGCTTCCTGGCCTTTTGCTTGCTAGGGACTAGACATGATCAGACCTTTCAAGCCAGCACCAGGTGGATTCCGGTACATATACATCACCATCAACAAGTTCTCTAAGTGGATCGAATACAAATCGCTTGTTTCGACTACTGCAAAGAAAGCAGGCGAGCTCTTTGAAGATATCATCCATAGATTCGGTCTCTCGAACAACATTATCACTGACCTCGGAACTACATTTACTGGTCATCATTTTTGGGACTTCTGCGAAGACCGATGCATCTCCATCAAATACGTCTCCATTGCCCATCCTAGAGCCAACGGCTAGGTCAAACGGGTGAACAGCATGATCCTTGATGCCCTAAAAAGAGGCTATATAAGAAAGAAGAAAAGCATCTAGGTAGATGGCTCAAAGAGCTACCAGCTGTGGTCTAGGGACTGCATCCTCAAGCTAGTCATAGCACCGGTGTGTCTCCATATTTCTTGGTCTATGGCTCAGAAGCCATACTACCAGTGGACATTGCCTTCCAAGCACCTAGGGTGGAACATTATGATGAAGGGCAAGCCACAGCTATTCGAACAGAGGACGTCGATAGGGCCAAGGAAGAACGTCTGATCACCTGCGTCCAAACAGCCAAATACCTAGAAGGCTTGCGGAGATACTACAACTACAACATGAAAGGTCATTCATTTGCTATCGACGACCTCATTCTCTATAGAAAACAGAAAACCAAAGGGATGCACAAGCTCTCAGGGGAAGGGCCTTACATGGTCAAAGAGGTTACTCGACCAGGGTCTTATCGGCTATGTGACTTGGACGGAATCGATATCCCCAATTCATGGCACATCGAGCACCTTATATGTTTCTATCCTTGAAACACTACATATATGTATTCTCCACTCCTTGATGAATAAAGTTTTGGTCGCCATAATTTGTCGCCATTATTTCTCCGTTACGATTTAATCTCCACTTGCGTTCGCCAGCTCTAAGCTACTCCTTTAATGAACTCCAACACAACATCGCCATAAATGCTCTGCCACGTTTCTCCATATGCCCAATATGAGATCGCCATAAATGCTCCATCATGTTTCTCCATATCTCCAATATGTGATCTCCATAAACACTCCGCCATGTTTCTCCACATCTCCAAAATGTTTCTCCAATCACCGAGCATCACATATTTTGTTCTGTGCTCTATGGAGAAGACCTAGTCTCCGATCTCTCCCTACACATGCTATAGGCTCTGCGCTCTGCATTATGGGCGGTCAGCTGCAGTTCCTTGGTCACGCATGTTCCTCCTACACGTGCATGGGCTTCGCGCTCGACGTTATGGACTATGGGCTAGCCAAGGCCAAGAGCATAGTAAAGAACTAACTGCTCGGATGCCACTTATACTACGTATATCTCCAAGTTAATTTGCCAACCACTGAGCAGCATACGTTCCACTCTGTTCTCTATGGAGAAGACCCAGTCTCTGATCTCTCCCTACACGTGCTACGGGCTCCACGCTCTACGTTATGGGTGGTCAGCTGCGGTTCCTTGGTCATGCCTGTTCCTCCTACACATGCACGAGCTCTGTGCTTGACGTTATGGACTATGGGCTAGCTAAGGCCAAAGAGTTCAGTAACGAACTAACTGCTCGGATGCTACTTATACTACGTATAATTGCATTAGGGTTAACACCACAACGATTCTTCAATGAAAAACTAGCAAACTGCAAAAACATGCACATGACATTTTACAACATTTATACATATATATATAAATGATTGTATGCGCCCTTGCGCATTTCAACTACTCTCTCTAGTTATTATAGACTTCTCTCTGAGTAGATCATGGGGCTTCGCCATCACCGTCCATCTCGCCAAATAGGTCGATGTCGCCGGCCAGTTTCTTCGCCGCATCTTCCACCTCATCTTCTAGTTGCTGATGCCCCATTGCCTCTGTCCCTCTAGCGAATCCGGCCCCTATTGTTTGAAGGTCAATGGCCGGGTAGTGGGACCGAACCACCACTAGGGCGTGTGTAACAGCGATGATGGTGGTGTCATGGTTGAAGCCTTTGAAGTTCTCACATGCTACCTTGCATTTGTCGATGATGGCATCTGGGCGTGGCGGCCTACCGTTGGACTAAGGAGCCACCTCCATGTCGATGCAGTTGAGCACCGGCTTGATTATGGCTACCACGGTATCAAGCTTGTTCCTCTGGGTCCTAGCCTCCTGCCTCAGCACATCGAACTATGCCTTTGTCCTCTGATGGTAGTCTATAGGCGTCACAAGGAATTGTCAAACAAAAGATATCACTCCGACAACAACCCCGACCACGTAGTACTCACCTTTCAGCTCCTCAGCTAGCTTCTCCACCCACCCAACTGTCTTCTTCTCCTCCTCCTAGAGTTGACTGATGACTTGGTGCAACCAGCTGAGCTCTGCGTCTTACTCTACAAGCATAACGGTCATCAGCAACAATACGATTTTAGCAATGTAGAGTAATTCTGCCGATCCACCATACCTTTCTTCTGCTCAAAGACTTTTCGTAGCAGCTGGGACTTGGTCTTCAGCTGCTCAGAAGCACTCGTCTGCTACTCAGAGACGGTGGCTAGCTGCTCAGACCGGCCCCACAACTACTCAGGCATAGTCACCTGTTGCTTGGATACGACGCCCTTCTAGTACTCCAGATCTCGCGCGTTGGATTTGGCAAGATCACACTCATGCTGGGTCCCCTGGATGTTTTTCTCCATAAGTTTTAATGCCTCCTTTAGCTTATCATTCTCCTTGGTGAGGGGCTCCATCCTCTTGATCAGCTAGCGCCGTTGTTCGGTAGTCCGAGCTATGCCCTGCAAAAACAACAAGATATGAAGAACTCCAAAGCTCCAACGACAAACACGATGATTGATGATGCAACGTTAACCTTGATCTATTGCACCACCATGGAAAGGGTGGACTCCAGCCTCCTGAGCTCCTTGGTGGTATCCTCCTCCTCAACGACCACCACTTCATCACCCCACTTGCGAATGATTTGGATAGCTTGAGGTCGTGATTCTTCATGCTCAATCTCTTCCTCCTCATCCTCTTCCTCTACAGTGGGTGGCGCCACCTAGGGGCTTGGTGGCCGCACAACATGGCTGACCACGAACTCTGATGTCTCAAGGAGCATGGCCAGCTCTTTTGGCTACACCTGCCTCACCGTACCAGACTCAGGCGTGGCACCGGCATCTCCAGCATTCGCCGCTAAAGACCCAGCGGTTTTCGGCGTTGCCCCAGGCATCGCCACCGACCCATCCACCGTCGGCGCCAACCATTCGCCACCACCAAGTCCACCAGCAGTGGCGGTTGACTCCTCGGCAGGCCATTGAGCGCTCGAGGACTCTAGGACGGGATCCGCCAGCATTTTTTCCGCGCCGGGTCCATACCCCGGTTGCTCGCCGGTCTAGACAGATGGATTCAACTCCTCCATACACCTCGCTCTGCATTAGATTAGCTCGTTAGTCGCCACTGTGATAAAGATCCGATAGCAAAATAACTCCAAGGCAAGGATACTTACGTGTCGGCCTGCTAGTACACTTTTCTAAACCAGCGTTGCCTACCCGAGCCCCCAGGCGTAGCCCTAGGGTTGATTCCCATGCCCTAGGGTGGAGGTCTCGCGGTTTCCACCGTCGGCCTCTCTGTGGTAGAACTACTCAAAATAACACGCTTATGGAGGTGCTCGTCTTCTACCAGACTCTAAGCACCCCGAAAGCAAGCTATAATGGGCAGTATCTGTCTGGCACACCCCAAGGGAGAACCCAAAAGATCCACATTTTTTCTAAGGACCCAATAATGAGAACGAGTTACAATACTTGTCCATTTCATACATCAGAAGTTCTTAAAATTATATTATTACATTACCAAATGTCAGAGTGTGGAATAACAAATAGTGCAATTTAAAATAAACATCTAGCGATAAGAGACGAGGATCCGTCTGAGCCCACCAGAAGAATCCTCCACACAAAGGTACTTCTCATGCATTACCTGCAATAGGGGTGAATAAACTATGAGTACACAATGTACTCACAAGACTTATCTAACTAGTGGGAATAGTTTCCTAACTCCAAGGAATATGATAAGCTTTATGGTTTGCTGGTTTTCTTTTGGCAGAAAGCAATACTAATAGTGAGTCCTTATTTTTGTTATTATTATCAGCCGTATTAAGTTATTATCTATCCAATCTATATAAGCACCTGTTCTACTTTCAAGCAAGAGTTGAGCAATCAGTTCTGTTTCATCATCTTCCATATTTTAGTTCTTACTACAGTGCTAAACCATAGACAAGCAGTACAATGAACTGTAGGCAATAAGTGTGGGTGGCTAATACCAAGCTTACTGTGTCCGTTTGGGTATTGATGCACATCTACAAACCCACCGTATAGATTCTATAGGCATACAGTATAGCCATAAGTGGTATATTGTGCCGGTCTACAAATCTCATGCTCATAAATGAATGTGATGCACCAGAATCGAACAACACATAAGCTAGATGGGAATTGATGGTAAATATACCAGCCATCACCGGTTCCTGCTGCAATATCTACTATGCATCTATGAAATTCACCTATCCAGATCGGTTGGCTGGAACCTTCCTCTTGATCACGGTCCGCTTGACTAGCCTAGAGTTCACCGATGGTTGAGCAGACTGAGCTGGCTGGTTCTAGGGATACGCTCGAGCATAGTGGCCATCTTTGCCACATTTGAAGCAAGCACCAGGCTTGTTTCCCTGAGGTTGCTGGGGCTGCACCTGCTGAGTGGGTGCACGGTTTTGTGTGGAAGAAGTCTAAGAAGTCTGCTGGGGCTATCAAAACGAATGCTCGCCTAATGATTGATAGGGCCCCTGTTGGACAACCTATACATTCTGAGTATGAGGGTGGCTAGACGACCCCACAGCCACCCACTTCCTCTTCCACTCTGCCTAGAAATCCCGCTGCAAGCCCTCCATGGCGATGGCAGCGTTCATCATTGCCCCAAAGGTCTAATAGTTCACAGTGTATAGCTTCTCCTGAAGGATATAAGAGAGGCCGCGAAAGATGCGGTCCTTCTTCTTCTTGTCAGTGTCCACATGATTGCTAGCATACTGGGACAAGTGATTGAACTTATTAACATAGTCTATCATTGTCATACTTCCTTGTCACAGCTCTAGGAACTCAGTTAGCTTTCGGTTGATGACACCAGCAGGAATATAGAACTCTCTAAATGCTGCGGTGAACTCCTGCTAGGTTGCCGGATGATCTGGCTACTGCATGGCATGAAAGGTATCCCACCATGCACTCGTGGACCCCAATAGTTGCTACGCTACAAAGCGCACTTTCTACTCATCGGCCACATTGAGCAATAGAAACTTCTGCTCCAGAATGCAGAGACAGTGCTCCACATCTAGGGGCTCATCTATTGGTGTGAAGGTGGCACATGGGTCTTGAGGAAATCCTAGAACGAGGAGGGTCCCTCAGGATGGTGAGCACCACCCCTATTCCCACCATTGCCCCCATGGCCTCCGCGAGTGAAGCTAGCGACAGCTTGTGCCATTAGCTCCATGGCACGGGCTAACTCACGGCGAGCAACCATCAATTCCACCATTATCTTAGCTTGAGTCATTGGCAGTGGTGGCGGCGGTGGTGGAAAAGGATGAGGAGCCATATGTGGAGCCTCCTAGCTCCCCCTGTTGCCATGCTCATTGGCCCAGCCACTCTCGCCTTGGCCCTCGCTAAGACCGTGAGCCGCCCCAGCACTGGTGCTCCTGTGTTTGGACCTTAGATTCATCTATAAGAGATAGGAACCATCCATTTAGAACCACCTTCCTGATCAGAAGCAAGGGATTAGAGAAATGGTGGCACACTTATTAAAGCATTCTTTTAGTTAAGCCTATCAATTTACTAATCCAATTATACATGTAGGGGGATTTTGGTTTAAGCAAGATGCTATTATCATGATGCATGCTTTGGCCTACATGTTCACTCAAGCCAGAATATAGTGGCATTCGTAAAAATTTTGGCACATCGCACACTCACTTTCCGTATACTAAGCGATTTCTTACGCAACGTAAGTCAGTGTTCCTATAGAAAACTAATTAGCTAAAACCAGTGCCACTGTCCTAGATAGACCATATTGCTAGGGCTTATACTTATTTACATAATGTAATCGCATCCTACTTTTTGCAAAACTTTTGTTGGTCAATTTTTTAAGTTTTGAAAAAGAGTGATGAAACTCATAACCATTACTGGCTCTAGTACCAACTATGGCAGAATAGCCCGAAATAACATGCTTACAGAGGTGCTCGTCTTCCACCAGACTCTAAGCACCCCGAAAGCAAGCTACAGCGGGCGGTATCCATCGGGCACACCCCAAGGGAGAACCCAAAAGATCCATATTTTTCCCAAGGATCCAATAATGAGAATGAGTTACAATACTTGTCCATTTCATACAAAAGAAGTTCTTAAAATTACATTATTACATTACCAAATGTCAGAGTACGGAATAACAAACAGCGGAATTTAAAATGAACATCTAGCGATAAGAGACGAGGATCCGTCTAAGCCCACCAGAAGAATCCTCCACACAAAGGTACTTCTCATGCATTACCTACAATATGGGTGAATAAACCCTGAGTTCACAATGTACTCGCAAGACTTATCTGACTAGTGGAAATAGTTTCCCGACTCTAAGGAATATGATAAGCTTTATGGTTTGCTGGTTTTCTTTTGGCAGAAAGCAATACTAATAGTGAGTCCTTATTTTTGTTATTATTATCAGCCGTATTAAGTTATTATCTATCCAGTCTATATAAGCACCTATTCTACTTTCAAGCAAGAGTTGAGCAATTAGTTCCATTTCATCATCTTCCATATTTCAGTTCTTACTATGGTGCTAAACCGCAAACAAGCCATACTGAATCGCTCGGTGATTTGTGAATCAATGCCCCTAGCTAGGTACCCCAAAAACACATGCCCCGCTTGTACCCTAAGCATAAGTAGGACTAACCCATCACCCTCCTGTCCTGGGTGTCCAGGTCCCTGTCCAAACTTGGACTCCAAGCCCCCACTCCTGAGTCCTAGACTCAGTGTGGTGCAAGGACCTCCACCATCCCCGCCTCCAAATAGTCAGTCCAAAAAGAGTCGGATCCATGACAAGAGAGCAACGAGTCTTCCCTGCGCCCATACTCAAGTATGTGCTTGGGATAATAAATCTGTGACTTGCCTAGAGCCATATGCAATGATCGGTCCTTAATTGACACAGATAGGGAAAAAGTGTAACCGAGCTATGCCTTGTTGGCCATAGGACACAACCATTTACACCCACTAGTACCCAAACCATATCCCTGCCCAGTCACCATTTTCCTTTCCACCATTTTATCATGAGTGATCATATTTATCACCTATTTACGAGTAACGGCAGGTTACTCATGCTACCGATATCCTGAGCATAGCAACTACTCGACCTATACTAATAGGACTCATAGGTAGATATATTTATGCATGTAGTTTCTATAAAATGCCTATAACTTAAATGCACATCATATATATATATATATATATATATATTCAATGATCATAAAATAGGGGTTATGCACCGGGGCTTGCCTTGGGCAGGCGACGGGTCAGCAAAGTCAGCACCACAAGACTCCGAGGCTCCCTCCTGCACGAGGATCTCCTCCTCATACTCCTCAATGACTTCCTCGTACTCTTGTTCATCCATGGGCATGAACTCTACCAACTCATGATCTACATGCATGAAATGATGGTGCAATGCTTAGTAATACGGCAACAACAACTCTTAAAATCCAAATACATCTATCTAACTACTAAGCTAGTGCTACCGACCTAGGTTCTAAGTATCTATTGTTACCAATAACAAGTATGAAGCATGGCATACATTATCATAGCAACTATAGGTATTCTTACTCCTAATGCTAATTTACGCTATATATGATAAAACAAGGCTAATAGATACTCTATTTATCAACCTACTCTAGGGCTACAAAATTTACAGCAAGTACAGAATAATCCAGTGAGCCTACCATAAAATTTTCATAGCTATAGCTATCACCAATTTACCACAAAAATTCCTACAAATATTAATCTACATAATACTAAGCTTTCTAGTTTGGATTTATGATCTCATCACTATCATAGCTAACTGTAATCTAACTACACTAACACTAACTACACTAACAGATAGATAGCATTTTTGTGAACCTAACAAACTTAGTTTCACTATTTTTGGACAACTACAAAATTTACTACAATTTATCAAAGTTTAGCTAAAAAATTATATTGAATAAATATTTGTAATTCACTAGAGAATTGAAAAATGAATTCTACTATGCGGCCCAACTCACGACGCGACGCGGCTCGGCCCACTACCGTGACCCGCGCGTGCACCCCAGCGCGGGCCACGCGACGGTTCGCGCCCGCGATAGCGGCCTAGCACGGGGAGACCCACGCGCGGCTGGCGCTTTTGCAAATGAGTCCCTGTTCTTTCTCATATTCACAAAGCTCACCCAAGCACTATTTAAATGAGTCACTATCTTCGCATCTAGAACCCTGCTTCTATTCAAATTCATGCTTTTCAAAGTCCTGGCCGGACTAACAGAGGCCGCAGCCTCACCGGCCAAACGTCGATGAGCACAGACCTCTTCGACACCAACCAGCACCCCCATGAGCCTCTACATGCAATGTGCAATAGATTGAGGTAACAAACACCAAGAATGGCGCAGCACGATGGCGTGGCCATGCGCCGCGGTGGGGTCTAGCCATGGCAACCCGACGCTGGCGAAATCACCTCATGCCACGCCTCTACTGCTACCCGGTATCCATCTACAGGCTAAGAGCAACAACATTGAAGCCCTAATTGAATCACTACCACTCCCAATCTCGCTGGCCACAGGAACGACATCTAAGCCAATTCACCGGCGGCAACCAACATGTTCTGGATGACCTAGCCCCTAATTGGCTCAACCACCTATCCTAGGAGCAAGAGGGCCTCACCAGAGATGTGACGGATGGGCTAGACAAAGTCATGAGGCTCGGCAACAGGTTGGCCACGTGCGCGAGGTTGCTCTGGTTCACGCCGGCCATGGTGGAGGTGTTCCTGGTGCTCTGCTGCTCTATCGGTGAAGCCACTGCACGGGCGAGGCAAACGAGTTAAGGAGAGGCAACAGCCGTGCTTGATTAAGGCAAAAGAGCAAGGAGCATCGCCCTAGCTGAGCACTCGCTTCGCCAGCCATGGTGGACCACCACGGGGAAAACTCTCCACATTACCTCACTGTAGGAAGGAAGCGCGTTGGGATGACTCCAATCGGAAGCTAACTACCCTAGCTATTTGGGTGCACGGTGAATTGGAAAGAGATGGACTACACACAACCAATTTGAGGGGCGACGACATTTGGCTTAATGGGGTCGATGGCGACGGCGAAAACTTTAAATTGGCGCTTGACATCATACTACCACCTAGGGCAAGTTAGGCATGAAGTTGTACCCCCACTCATCCTCCAAACATGGGCAATTGCAAGAGGGGACTAGCTCAGTGAGTTAGGCCTTGGCGTGACACGGCCGGCCGACGACCCTCTAGATGACACGATAGGAACGTGGCGTGTCCTTGCGCGCAAATGTGAAGGCAAGGGCCGATGGGGCCAACCCATGCACGTGTAGCCAAAACATCAACGGGAGCAGTAGCTATGCAGGCGGTGCATGTGAGCATGCTTGGGCGAGCGGTGACACTGGTTTGGAGGTAGCGTGACGAGCCAAAAGCGTAGGCAGACGCGACGGCGGGCAGTGGGTGCAGGCGGACGTGGTGGAGGAGGCAGAGTAGATAGGCCCACTGGACCCCAGTGCATGCATGTGTGTACGAGTCATGCACTAGGCGCAGCAACAGTGGTGCGGTCTAGGCGGCGGTGCTAGTCGAACGGCCAGTGCTCGGTGACGACGGGCGAGAACATGCAACTGGACGCGGGCATGCGTAAGCGCGAGCGCGAGCCAGGGTGTGGTAGCAGGAGCCATGGCTAGCAGCACGGCCATGCATGCGGGCGTGCACACATAGGCGCAACGATGGTCTAGCATAGCAAGCTGAGAGCCGGTAGGGTGACTGTGCCCAACGCTGGCATTGCTCAAAACATGACCTGCACGCTTTTTAAAGCGGCTAAAAAATTCAGACCCGATGATCCAAACGCCAAACCAGTTATTCTATACTCAAGAGCATACATAGGGCTATCAAACTAAGCCAAAACATCTTGCCACTACTTAACCCGATCGTTCTACAAAAATTGTCGAACATGGCTTCATCGACCCATTTTTAGACTTACGAGAATTGACTAAGTTTCAAACGGTTTCGCGTTGAATTCCATTTCCAAGCTACTTGATACACTAGCTAGCGAACCCCATCCTCGACCGCACATATTTCATCGTCTCCTATGAAGTTCATGCTACAACTTTTACTAATGTTCCGCATATGCGTTCCATAGCAGTTTCAATCAATAAAAATTCGCTTAGAACTTAAGTGATACAACGCGACATGAAATGTAACATTCGTTTCTTGTTTCAAATAAGCATATCAAGTTCTGTATATAGATTTATACTCTATATTACACACATTTACACACAAGTATGATGCTCATGCAGTGTTATAGCAAAAACTATACAATGTAACACCAAGGGTGTTACACTCTCCTTCGCTTGCTGCTCCGGGACTCCTTTTGCCTGTTGATCGGGGTCTCTCGTCGCCTGTTGCTCGGGGACTCCCTCCCCTCTCTTTGATTGCTCCTCTACGCGTGTGTTGTGCAGAGGCACCTCAGTGCTCGGTGGAGGAGCCACTGGAACTTCATCGTCATCCGACCACTCAGACATCGCCGCACTCCACACCCGAGTGGTCTAGTCACCGCCAAGCAAGATGTCACCCGGCTTGTAGGGGACAGCACCCACCGTCTTCCTCTTCTTCTGGGCTAGCTCATCTGCCACTGCCCTCTTCCCCTAGACTTTCTCCGACACTAGGGGGGTACTCTCCATCCGACCAGCGCCGATGCCTCTGGATTCTGACAAGGCGCTAATGGCACCCTCCTCAGACTATGTTGGTGGCCGGGCGTCTACTGCCTATGGCCAATTGCCCCTCGACATGCCCAAGAAGTACACCGCTCGTTCCTACGAATGGATCTTTCCATAAGTGAATCAGTTCACTGCTCGACAATGGTATAGGATAAAAAAGGATCAGGAACACACAATGAGATGTTTACCTGAGGGGGTGGGTTCTTGCAATTAAAGGGTCTCGTCTGCCCTAACACGTTGAACGAGGCAAATGGAGTGAATAACTCTATGGCCCGCTCTTGCACATCATCCCTCAACAGCATCTCCATCCTCTCTCGGGTGCCGTTGGTGTCCCCCTTGAAGTCAAAGCCCATGTGGGCCCTCTCCTTGTAGGGCTGGACACGGTGCACTATGAAGCTTGCTACCACCAGTCCACCATTGGTCTTCACACCCTTTATTAGGTTAAGGAGCTCCCTCACCTGCTCCATATTGACATTGCTTGGCCTCTCTGACCAGCTTTTCTGGCTCTCCAGGATGTGGTCAACATCATAGCAGATGGTAGGATGGCTCTGCTTCATGTAGAACCACTTGGCATTCCACCCCTTCAGCGAAGTGTCCAGCGGTACAGTGTGGTATTCGCCCGCCATTCCATCACATAGTTGAAGATACACACCGCTGACCACCTTCGAACCGCCGCCGCCCTTCTTCTTCAGCCAGAATAGTGATAGAAGAGGTTGAAGTGGGGAAGAATCCCGAGATACGCCTCATAGAAATGAATGAAAATCAAAATGTGCAAGATGGTGTTTGGGTGGAGGTTGCACAGATTGACTCTCTAGAACTCCAATAGATCTCTCAAGAAAGGATGAATAGGAAATCCTAACCCGTGCCTAGAAGTAATCCTCAAATACTACAGCTTCGTTAGTATGAGGCATTGGATAGGGCTCACCGCTGGCCGGCCACCATCCAGCGATGACACGGTAAGGAAGAATGCCCGCCTCCACCAACCTATTTAGCTTCGGCCTCCCCATGTGCGCGACGGCACCCACTCTTCAGTCACTGGCTGGCTCCAGCGCTCGCTTTCTTTGGGTTCATAGCTCCCCTCTTCGGTGCCATCTCTCAGATCCAAATTGGGACTGGTAGCAAAAGTGCGTGTGGATGAGAATCTGGAAGTGCGAGGGCTGAGGAGGAAGATGAAATGGCAAAGTGGCAAAGGTGGGAGCAGCGGGGTGCAGGGCAGCACAGTTATAAAGCACTCCCCACCTTTCGCATTCGAGGGTTTTTGGGAAACCGCTCCATGATTTGCGCCTCTCTGAATTCTCTGCAACAACGTGGTGGGCCGTTACCTAGGCTTTTGCGCAACTGCCACCTATATCACCCATTTATCACCGCAAGTTGTTACTGCTCACCAAATATTCGCTGACTTGTCCACCATCTATTACGGCTCAATAATTACTACTGTACAGCCATTACTCTGGTTTTTCCTCCAAGATTTGTTTTTGTCTAAGATTTCCTCTTGTGGCTCAGGGACTGCATCAGCACTACGTTTTGGTTCCTCACTGCATTGGGGACTTTCTTCTATTGACTGCTATTTCTAACCCTAGCACCACATGACCACGTCACCTACTGTCAGGCTTGGGGACTAAGTGGGCACACTTCATGTTGTGGTGAATGTGTTTTTCTCATCTCGAGGCTATGCCTAGGGACTAGCTACCTACTTGGCTGGTCTTCTACTTTTCTTCTACTATGGACCATGGCACCACGTGACTACGTCACCTACTGTCAGTCTCAGGGACTAAGTAGGCACACTTCACCTCGCAGTGAGTGTGTTTGCTTTATTCTCGAAGACTTTCGCACCTCTTGAAGCTGAAGAAGATTATCTCCCTTTCTCGTGGTCAGACTCTAAGTGGGCACACTTGGTCCACTACAAACAAATTTTTGATTCTGAACTTGAGCTCCTTACATCCTTATGGCAAGCCATACTTGGGTCACACTGCTCGACAATGGTTCACACTGCTCGGCGATGATTCACACTGCTCGGCGATGGTTCATGCTGCTCGACGGCTGGTTCACGCTACTCAGGTGATGGCTCACAACTACTCGGCAACTCATCACTGGTGGTCGGACCATGAGTTTGACTACTCAGGCTTTGTTCGCACCTGCTCAGACATGCTTAAGATGGCATTGCACATAATGGATACAAGGTGCTCGAGGACTAGCTGTGGGGGGGCATGACCCCTGAATACCCACGGTAGACCACATGGGTTGTGCCCCTAGGGGTGGCCCAGCCCACAAAACTGAAGCCTTATGGGGCATGATGCTGCTCAACGCCTCCCACAAGACATCAAGAAGATATCCTAAAGATACTACGAGATCTGTTAGGATACGTATGATCCCATGATTCCTGTAATCTGTTATTACTTTTCGGTTATCTCCTAGATCTAACCGACTTGTAACCCTACCCCCCAGACTGTATAAGGCAGACAGGAACCCCCTCCAAACTCACTCAATATCATACAATAGGCAATATAATCCAACAGACCACAGGAGTAGGGTATTATGTCAAACTGATGGCCAAAACATGTCTAACTCATGTGTTTCTATTGCCTTTTTGTTCTCGATTACACGCATCTCTGCCGATCAATCTACCTTCGTAGGATACCCCTCGAAGGACTATCGAGGATATTCTATCAACATCTAGTCTACTTCATTAGCGGGGTCCTTAATGAGCCCAAAACTTGTTATACTCAAGTTCAGAAACTACTATATGCTATTCTGATCACGTCACACAAGCTCCGCCATTACTTCAAGTATTACAAGATCACCATGGTCATCGAGTTCCCACTGGGGGACATTCTCCACAATAAAGAGGCCAATGGCCGCATCATCAAGTGGGCTTTCGAGCTCGGCATCTTACTCCATCGAATTCAGAAGTAGGCCTACCATCAAGTCACAGGCACTCGCTGATTTCATCACTGAGTGGGCTGAGATCCAAGAGCCCATCACCGCTTCTTGCCCTAAGCACTAGGTGATGTACTTCGATGGTGCTCTCAATATCAACGGTGCTGGTGTTGGCATTCTATTCATTACGCTGACCAAGGATAAGCTTCGATACATTCTCCTGAATACATTTTTTCGGCCTCCAACAACACCATTGAATATGAAGCGTGTCTCCATGGACTCTGTATTGCCCATTGAGCTCGAGTGTCAAATGCCTCATGGTATACTGGGGACTCCACGTGCTAGTCATCAACTAGCTCAACAAAGACTGGTCTTACTCTAGTGAGAAGATGGACGCATATTGTGCTGAAATCAGGAAACTCGAATAGAAGTTCTACAGTATCGAGTACCACCACTGTGGTACGAGATCAGAATCAGCTCAGCCGACCACCTATCTAAGATAGGGTCTTCTCGCACCACGATTCTACCTAGGGACTTTGTTCAAGATCTCTTTACGCCATCCATTAAGGAAGAGAAGGAAGTTCAAGAAATTCCCCCCACCGAACAGCTGGTACTTACAGTACCTTCGCTGGCCACCGATTGGAGGGCAATAGTTCATCAAGTACCTCACCAGCGACTGAAGTACCCTACCGACAAGACTAAAACTGAATGCCTAATCCAGTCGAAGTAAGCATTACATGCTGGTAGAGGGGAACTTGATGAGGTAGAGTTCCAAGGAAGGGATACTATAGAAATGCATCACCCAAGAAGACTAGAGTGAAACTACTTCTTGAAATTCACTCTAGTTCCTGCGGCAACCATGCGGCCTCGAGAAACTTGGTCGGTAAAGCTTTTCGAGCTGGTTTTTACTGGCCCACGGCCATCGCCGATGCTAAAGACCTCAGTCCGGCATTGTGAAGGATGCTAATTTTTTGCCTAAGCAAATACACGTGCTAGCACAAGAACTGTAGACCATCCCAGCTTCCTGGCCTTTTGCATGCTAGGGACTAGACATGATCGAGCCCTTCAAGCTAGCGCTAGGTGGTTTCTGGTACGTGTACATCGCCATTGACAAGTTCTCCAAGTGGATTGAATACAAACCGCTTGTTTTGGCTACTGCAAAGAAGGCAGTCGAGCTCTTCGAAGATATCATCCACAAATTTGGTCTCCCGAATAGCATTATCACCGACCTTGGAACTACGTTCACTGGTCATCATTTTTGGGACTTCTGCGAAGATCGATGCATCTCTATCAATTACGTCTCTATTGCCCATCCTAGAGCCAACGGATAGGTTGAATGGGCGAACAGCATGATCCTTGATGCCCTCAAAAAGAGGTTGTATCAGAAAGAAGAAAAGCATTTGGGTAGATGGCTCAAAGAGTTACCAGCTATGGTCTAGGGGACTATGCACTCAAGCTAGTCGCAATACCTGTGTGTCTCCATATTTTTTGGTCTACAGTCTCATAAGCCATACTACCAGCGAACTATTGCCTTCCGAGCACCTAGGGTGGAACATTATGATGAAGAGCAAGCCATAGCTTGTTTGGACAAAGGACAGTCGATAGGACCGAGGAAGAATGCCTGATCACTTGTATCCGCATAGCCAAATATCTAGAAGGCTTGCGAAGATACTACAACCACAACATCAAAGGTCATTCATTTGCTGTTGGTGACCTCGTTCTCCGCACAAAATAAAAAACTGAAGGGATGCACAAGCTCTCCTCCCCCTGGGAAGGGCCCTATGTAGTCAAAGAGGTTACCCAGCCAGGGTCTTACCTGGCTATGCGAACTTGGACGGAATCGATATCCCCTAATTCATGGCACATCGAGCACCTTATACGTTTCTATCCTTGAAATGCTCCAGATATGTACTCTCCACTCCATAATGAATGAAGTTTTGGTCAGCCATAATTTGTCTCCATTATTTCTCCATTATGGTTTAATCTCCATTTGCAGGTCGCTAGCTCTAGGCTACTACTTAACAAACTCCAATACATGATCTCCATAAACGCTCCACCACATTTTTCCATATCTCCAAGATATTTTGCTGACCTCCGAGCAGCAGACGTTCTGTTCTATGCTCTATGGCGAAGACCCAGTCTCCAATCTCTCTCTACACGTGCTACAGGCTTCGTTCTCTACGTTATGGGTGGTCGGTTGTGGTTCCTTGGTCAAGCCTGTTCCTCCTACACATGCACGGGCTCCACGCTCGATGTTATGGACTATGGGCTAGCCAAGGCCAAGAGTCCAGTAAAGAACCAACTGCTCAGACGCTACTTATACTACGTATATCTCTAAGATTTTTCACCAACCGCCGAGCAGCACGTTCTGCTCTGTGTTCTTTGGAGAAGACCTAGTCTCCGATATCTCCCTACACGTGCTACGGGCTCTACGCTCTGTGTTATGGGTGGTCGGCTGTGGTTCCTTGGTCACGCCTGTTCCTCCTACATGTGCACGGGCTCCGTGCTCAACGTTATGGGCTATGGGCTAGCCAAGGCCAAGAGTTCAGTAAAGAACTAACTGCTCGGACGCTACTTATACTATGTATAATTGCATTAGGGTTAACACTACAATGATTTTTTCACCGAAATACTGGCAAATTGCATAAACATGCACATGTCCCTTTACAACATTTATACATATACATAAATGTTTGTCTGTGCCCTTGCGTGTTTTAACTACCCTCTCTAGTTATTATAGAATATTCTCCGAGCAGATCATTAGGCTTCACCATTGTCGTCCATCTCGCCAAACAGGTCGATGTCACCGGCTAGTTTCTTCACTGCGTCTTCTACCTCATCTTCCAACTGCTGGTGCTCTATCACGCCCGTCCCTCTGGCGAATCCAGCACCTATCACTTGAAGGTCAACGGCTAGGTAGTGGGACCGACCACTACAAGTGCGTGTGTAATGGCAGTGACGGTGGCATCACAGTTGAAGCTTTTGAAGTTCTCCCACGCCGCCTTGCACCTGTCGATGATGGTGTCCGGATGCGGCGGCCTACCATCAGGCTGAGGAGCCACTTCTAGGTCGACACAATCAAGCATCAGCTTGACTCTAGCAACTATCGCATCGAGTTTGCTCCTCTGGGTTCTGGCCTCCTACTCTAGCATATCAAATTGTGCCTTAGACCTCCGATGATACTCTGTAGGCATCACAAGGATCTGTCAAGCAAAGAAATTACTTCGGTAGTAACTCTGACCATGAAGTACTCATCTTTCAGCTCCTCGGCCAGTTTCTCCACTCACCCAATCGCTTTCTTCTCCTCCTCCTAGAGTTGCCTGATGGTTTGGCATAGCTAGCCAAAGGGGTGTGTGCTATGCCGCCTTCCGACCACCGAGGTGGTCCTCCAAACGACATGGGGCAAGTTGTCGCTATCGTCACTGGCATAGGTGCGTGATGATCTTTCGTGCACAGGCGGCGTCTGTGGCTATGCAGACGGATGGGAAAGAAGGGCTCTGTATTGTAGTGAGGACTATAGGCTTTGCCAAGAAATCCATTTTTTTAAATGGGAAATTGGAATAAGAAACTAGTAATTCACTCTTTTTGAATGTAATGTATTCTGGCATTTGAAATTTGTCCTCAAATATAGTGTATTCTACAGCTTTTGATTCCCTGTTGCTTTTGCGTTTCTAGTTGTTTTCTTTCAATTATATTTGTTTCCTTCAGGGATTCAACGAGAGTACTAGTATGAAATAGGTTTCCCTATATAACATGAGATGTGTCCTGGTCCAGTCAGATTTACAATGCTTAGGACTTTCTTATGTGTGCAGTAAACTTTGAATAGCTATATGGCTCCTCTATTAGGCATTAGATCAATGGGAGACTTGATTGGATGAATTCCTGTTATGCATATTTACCATACTACTAGATCAGAAAGAGAAGCAGAAAAAAAACTAGCAGGCAAAACCAATCAACAGGGGCTAAAAACGGCTACCAAATGACTAAAGGACCTGATCTACACCACGCTCAACAGAGTTTAACCCACCCAATTGCTATGTCTGTGTTAACTTTTGTTGAACTTTGTATTAGGTGGGTTAAACTCTGTCTAGCCCCTATTGGTTGCTTTTGCCAGCAGTTCCCTTCCTAGTTCTCTTTCTGATCTGTAGTATACTAACGGTGTTCGCCCTTTCTGATCAGAGGACGTGGGCATATAGATGTTGAATTTTCTAAAGCCTAAGACAGTCCGACCCTAGGAAATATAGATGGTCTAAATCACTATGAGTTGATGAACAATGAAATACAGTGATGGCAATTATCAGGAGCCATCCAACTAGTCCATAGAACCCAATAATTAGTTCAGGATACAAACATGTATGGACTAATAAAACAACTAATTGGCTAATTTTTAGCCATGGCTAACTAGTCATAGTCCATCCAAATAGGGCCTAAGACAGTCTGATACTAAGAAATCTTGATAGGCCGGATAATACTTTTGAATAAACAACAAAATACATATGGTGTCAACTCTTGCACCGAGTTCACCTGCCTCCATCCGCCATTTGTCTTGAGCACCTCCACCTTGAGCTTAGCTTCATCGTCCTCTAGCTCCTCCTCCTGTTCCTCTAGCTCCTCCTCCTCTGTCATCATTGCTATAGGTGGCCTCACGGATCACACTAAAGAAGTAGGTGTCACTGATGTTGAGGTTGTTGTCAGCACAGAAGTCGCCCCACATGTACTTGAATGACACTCAGGAGACTTTGTTTGTGAAGGTCCTCTCCAAGCCCATGAACCAGGACTATCCTAGCCATCTGCAGCTCGACTGATGCGCCGCTGCTTATAGTCAGTGCACTCACTTGAAGTCCACTGGCATGTTCTTCGCCTTGCACAAAAAAAGACTGATGACAAAGAGGACAATGGTAACTTGCGACATCGTTGGTATGTTCTACGTCTCGCATGAGTGCTCACCAGATACTTAGCTTTGATGTAGTACTTCTTTAGGATCACTGCAAAACTCCTCAGCTCCAGTGATAGGTACTGAAGAGCTCGAAGTCATGCGGGTACTACTTGCTGGTAGTTGGTAATGTCGAAGACCTTGACTGTTAATCTAGTGACCAGCCGTCATACCGCAATACAAGAGAGTACCCATCACGTGGAGGTCGAGAGTGTAGGCAAAGTGACTCCATCCCCGTCAGAGGTACAAGTGGCCACCATCGGTGACATCAGTGAACACCTCCACCTTCCACCAAGGCCAGGCTTTGCTCAGTCGTCTAGACATAAGCTTGAGTTTCTAGAGACCTCTAATAGCCTGGGCAATTGCATTAGGACAGCTTCTGCATTCATAAAGATCCACATAGCCAGATAGAGGGACAAGTTCATTCCAATGGCAAACCCCAGTAGATCAGGATTAGCAAACAGAAAACTGGGCACTTACCAATTTTTCTGCATACATTCTAGGATGAAGGATCTTCAAGCACTCTAGGTCGCTCTAGCTCAGTCCTGCCATGTCTTCTTGCAGCCTTCATCATGCCAACTAGGGAACTTGACAATCTTGAGTAATCCTTGCGGATATATCTCTGTTCTCATTCTCCTTTCTTTTTTTGTCTTTCTGGTGTTGTCACAAATGCATGGAGTGCACACACTGATGGGGCATCAGTGGAGGAACTAACATGTAGTAAAAACCTAGCGCCGAGGATCATGTTGGCTCATCAACATAAATGGAGGAGATATGCTCTATTTTGATCAGTGTACGGTTGGGAACATCAATGCTCCTGCATCTCCGGTTGAACACACCTTCTGTGGTATGACAGGTTGCGATTCCCTAGGGAGCGCAATGGTATCTGAGGCAAAGCACACCAGTTGGAAAAAATATTTATCTTGCCTTGCCCTAGAGTCCCTGTGATGGTACAAGCATTGTAAATCAGACCGAGCTGGACATGCCTTCAGTCTGCCCCTCGACTGTTGTGACTTCTTGGATTGGAATCAAATAAGTACAGAAAAGACCAATCACAAATGCACCAGGCATTCAAGTCTCAAGCATGTCAAAAGCTCCTTTTCTCAAATCACTTCTTATGTCTAGCTTTCCTAATGTAACCGCTTCACTCTCATATTTTACTGCGCTCGTAAGAAAGTCTGAAATACGGCACATTTGATCTCGTCAGGACACTATATAATACAGAGCTGTAAGTAAAACTATTGCCTACAGAGTGCACTCAGTCATAATATTTGTATTAGTAGTAGTAGTAGTAGTCATGAGTGGCTTTGATCTGTGTTGAACCCAACTCATCTTATTTTCATGTATTTGCTAAGATTTGTTGAACTTGCAAGAACCATGCATCAAGGATTATTTTTAGTCAGAAATTTTGTACTTTATAGGATCACACAAGGTCCGACCTTCTGAAATCTTGACTACCCTAGATGACGTGCTCCTGCATTCTCGGCACAGGCACATGCACGTGGGTGGCATCAGCAGCCAATTGCAGCAGGAGAGTCACCTCCTGGCCTGTCACATTGACATGACGGGGCAAGCCCCACTACCCACCCACACAAATGTCTCGGTCATGGGGTGGTCGATGGCCCCCAAACTATAGCAGCAGAGACAATGAGCGAGAGGGAAGGTTACACCTACTGCCTTCTCTCTAGAGCTCCTAATTCCATCCCAAAGCTTTTTCCTTCCACCCTACTGCACCACCGACACCTCCTGCTAGGACCATGGCAGAGCGAACGAGGTCATCTACCGATGTGGAGTCCCTAGAGGCCTTCAACGCCGGCAATCCTCCACCAACAGATGGATCTCTCATTGGCCTGCCCTCTAACCCACCAGTTCCCCTTTGGAGGTGGACACCGCTCTTCATGTTGTTTATGTTCATTTAACTAGAGTATGCGAGCAATGCTCACACTAGTATTTATGTTCATGTTGTTTAATTTAACTAGTATTTGGAATTTGCCTACTATCTCAACAGGTGATCATGGGCATGATGGCGTACTGAGCCTTGTTGGGTTCTTCGTCCTCAGTCGCGCTCAGAAAGCAGCCCTGCAAGGCATCCCCCGATGGAGGCAGCCACCCGTGATTCTGTGCCATGCTACACCCAATCAGTTCGGTAAAAGTCGTTTGCCTTCTCAATCAGATCTCTCTTCCCCTTATCTTATATGGGCTTGAACTTGGCTTGCATTGTACAGTGCTTACTCGATGGCGGTGCCATCCATAGTCATGGGGCTTTCCCCCAGTGGTGCCAGAGAGTCATCCCATTGCTACTTATCGCCATCGAACCTGTCTGTCCCCGCACAACCCCCTGGTTTTGAAGTGGGTGAATCCTCAGAAGAGTGTGAATCCTCAGACAACATAGACTACCGTCAATTATTGAAGGATTACCGTGAGGTCCAAGCAGTTTTTTTCATTGACCAGGTTAAATGCCGAGATGTTGCATGGTGAGCTGGACGCCACGCGTGATGCACTTCAAGCTTCCAAGAATCTAGTCTCCCAGGTGCGAGGTGAATTGGCGATCACCAATGAGCAGGCCCAACACATGATGAACCTTACTGTGGTATTGAGCACGTAGGTCAGCACCCTATAGCAGTCCATGCTAGCCGCCTGTAATGCGGCCTTCCCTGTTGGAAAAGTGGATAATCTGTTCGCCGTAGAGGAGCACCTTCGAGCCCTGTCGGGCCACCTTCGAGCTATGGTGACCAAAGCTGTTCGTTAGGGGGTTGCCACGGCACTGGCTACTGCCCATCTTTAGATTGGCACAGCGGTGAACCTCAAAGTAGTGGAGTAGGGTTTTCCACCGTGTTCGGCGGATGATGACATCGCCTATCTGATCGAGAGTTTTGAGCCAGTCGCCAACTCCGTCTTACCGAAGGTGGATGTGGACGAGATCCTACATGCCAACCTCAACCCTTGATCTATGGGACATATCAGTAGTATTAGTAATCATGAATAAGTTTGATCTGTGGGACGCCCTTGCAAAATATGTGAACTCTTATTTGCGTGTTGGTGTTAACTTTTGTTAAACTTTGTATCAGGCCTTGTTTGAATGCATGTGTATCCACATCAAACCACATGTGTTGGAGTGGAATGGAATGGAATTTAGTTTAATTCCACTCCAATCCACTTCAACACATATGGATTGAGATGAATACATGGACATCCTTGTTTGGATGCATGTGTATCCACTTCAATCCACATGTGTTGGAGTGGAATGGAATGGAATTTAGTTTAATTCCACTCCAATCCACTTCAACACATGTGGATTGAGATGAATACATGCACATCCAAACAGGGCCTTAGGTGGGTTAAACTCTGTTGAGCGTGGTGTAGCTCAGGTCCTTTGGTCATTTTGTAGCTGGTTTGTAGCCCCTGTTGGTTGCTTTTCGCTGTAGATTTCTTTCTAGTTGTCTTTGATCTGATCTATAATATGCTAAGCATTCATGAGTGCCTTTGATCTCTATTGAAGCCAACTTGTGTCTTTGATAAAATTTGTTAAACTTGAAAGAACCTTGCAGTGAGGAGCAAGTCTCGCCTCAGTCTAATGAAGAGTAGAGGAGCCATTGGTGTTGAAATGTTATTTGCACACGTAAGAAAATCTGACTGTAAGTCTCGCCTCAGTCTAGCAGAGCAGAGGAGCCATTGGTGTTGAAATGTTATTGCACACGTAAGAAAGTCCGACCTCTATACATTTGAACATGTCTGACAGTATCCTCCATAGTTTTCCTCTTCTTCCTATGATGCTTGTTTCTGTCATTTAAGATTTTTAAGTTTGGCTAACTTAATAGTAGCATAGCCTAGTAGTACAATATGGCGGGTGCATTGTAGTGCTTTTGAAGTATCATTTTTGTGTATTTTGGAGTGCCCTCATTAGCATACCCCATGTACCCATGCCATTAGAAATCAATATAAGTATTCTACTACAGCTGAATTAACGGATGAAACGGCGACGGGAGCTGTAACACCACCGTAACACATGTGTGCACCAAACAAATAATTCAATTTGCAAACAAAACAAAGATGGCACACTAGTTTAGCTGAAATAATTACAACACCCATCATTGAGGAAATTAACATGTCCATAGACAAGCAAACAACATTGGTCTATTTAAAATGCATGACAGAGAGTTACATCAAATGCAGCTTTATTTACCGCTCTGCTAATGAATCCAAAAACAAGGGAACATAAGGAAGATAGAATAGTCTGTAGATGAACTCTTTTTTAATGGTATGTCTACCATACCAAAAGACACGAGTAGGGATGACACAAACACTTATGCGGTCCATGTCATATGCGATGATTGTTCCATCCTCCCCAGCAAAGAAAATCAAATTCCATTCTGGGTGAACTGTAATCACTATGTCCTTGTCAACAAAATCTAACCAAATCTAATATTAATCCTTCCAAACAGGATCTGCATGGTGACTGTATGCTTTAATGTCCAATTATCAGTATCATAGTCTTCAAAGATCCAGATTGAAAATAGTACATACACACAAATGACCTTGAGCTTGATGCATGGAGTGTTGAAGACCACAAGGCCCATCAATTTTCCTCCATATATTTCCCTCCATATCCACAACAAGCATCATAGGGTACTCCCTAGAGTGTCCCATAATGTGCAGACAACCATTAAGAAACACCCTTGGTTGTCTGTAAAATGTTACATCAGTATGCTCGCCCCATTTAGATTCCTTATAGATCCATGCTGCAGTTTGAGGAGAGTAGATCTCCACACATGCGCACACAGTGTTGACATCCACATATTCAATCACATGGAAGTGCGAGGAGGTTGTCGGATCGAACGCCAAGCGAGCCTCACCAACAGCATGGCTAACATCATGGGTGCTAGGCGGTAGAATTTTAAACTTCTAGGTCATTGGATTGCAGATGACATAGCGGTATCCATCAGCCCTAAGGCATCAGCATAGGATGAGGCCATTGTAGCAATCTAAGACAGCTACATTTTCAATGTTGAAGGGCAAGAATTCTAAGGAGCGGGGCTGTACACCACGGACGGTGCTGGTGAAGTTTCGATTGTCGTCCTCACTGTCGTAGAAGAAGCTGGCCATAGTTTGAGGCAACTTCTTATGGTTGTTGGGATCCAAGATGAGGTTTTTCCAAGAGCGATAGACACATTTGCAGCAGAACAAGGAGCAGGTGGGGAGGCGACGTAGGATCTTGAAAATGACATCCTCTGTGAGGCTAGCCTGTGCGTTCCTCTTGTTGGGGCCTCCTCTATTTTGTCAGTGTGCAGTGCGATGAGAGCTTCCTCAATAATGAGATCACTGAAGAGGAAAATAATCCAACAAAGATGTAACACCCGGTTTTAAGAATAAAACCAGATACACACCATATGTGAGCCCAGGAAGTCAAATCTCACATATAGCTACAAATAAGGGTAATATCAAAAGACAATGCTTAAATACATAGCGTATTAGTATTAAGAGTACAACCTCAGAGTATAGATAACGTAAAGACAACTCCGATCTTCAAGCGAAGACTCCAATTCCATAGGGACAACTGACTGGTTGATCACAAGCCTAATTTCTCCAAACTCTAGCAATCTGGTACCCATCCGGGATTTTCATCCAAATATTTGAAAAGTAAAGCAAGCGTAAGTACATGTCGTACTCAACAAATATAACATGAGGTTCATGGGGCTCAAAAGGCTGACACTGGTTCACTGCGATTAGCTTTTAACGAGTCATGATTTTAGCAATTGAGTAGCAACAAGTTTATCACAAGCCCATATACACATGATCAGGTAAACATGAATAATGAATAGCATAAATAGTTAACCATTAGTGAGCATCTTCATCATTAGTATCATCAGTGTCCATCATCTATTCCATAAATGTTCCAAGGCCGTTCGTGACCGTGAGCACGGCTGATATACCAGTTTTACACTCTGCAGAGGTCGTACACTTTCACTGTGAGTCGTGATTTACCCTTTCGCCCGAGGCGGCCAACCTCTTGACCCACTACCAAGGAAGGTCGGCAGGGTTCACTATGAAGCCTTTCAAAGGTTCGTCTAACAAGTTAGGGCCATTAGATTCACTCGGCAAACAGATGTAGAGCCCCCCTTCCCAATGGCACATTGACACGCAGCCTATACACATGGAGATAGAGGCCGCACTATACCCGATTTGGCAAGACATTCTTATGCCAATAAAGGTAACCACTAACAAGCTAGAAATGGTCCTCATACTGAGCTAAAGCCAGAGCCATATAGCCCTCACAACTGTACTGTAAGTCCCGGATAAATCACTTACAGATAAGTCCTTAGGGAGAGGAATCTAGAGCACCATAAAACAACCCAATGCTCTATCCCCCTTGTTCCATGTTGCTAAAAAGCATATTTTAATGTTTATTGCATATTACATTAGTTAAGTTACAAGATCATGGTTGTAGTTGAGCACTAGCATCATACTACCCAATGCAATAACCCAAAGGTAACAAGGAATCCAGGATATCAATTAGCTAGGGAATTTACTACAGTTGCCAAGGTAGACACATGCATCATGAATAAAATGGTTAATGGTGAATAGGTATCAAGGATGGTCCCATGCTATACTGCCTTAAACTTGCTTTACACCCAAAGCAACTTGCTTAGAGAAGCCTCAACTTATCTTTCCGTTCTGCATCTTCTGGCACTTACGTACGGTTCTCTTCTACTCGTAGCAAACACTAAGCACACAGAAGCATACAGCAACCAAACATAAATAACTACACACAGTAACCAATCATAATAAAAAGGGTCTAAAGAGATGGCTCATTGCTACGGTCACGAGAATGCAAGAGACGCCGAAAAGTAAACTACCGTTAAAAAGAAACCGGCTATTGAAAGATTTTGGTATTATAAAACAAATAAATATAAGCTTCCTTTATTTTAGCTAAGCAAAAGCCATGTGAAGTATATTAATTCAGATTAGGCAAAATCATCTTTTAATTCAAAAGTCGAAGTTTAAGACTAGTCATATTTTATTAATAAAATACGGCCATCTAATTTAAGTCAGATTAAACTTTAACATTAAAAAAACAATGGTGCATGTGAGAGCATATAAACAAGTTTTATATGGTCTTGTTTATCCTAAGCAAATTATAATTTAGAAACGCATTTATGTTAGCAATTAATCATATTAATATTTGTATATAAAACACCGAAGTATAAGATCTATATTGATTTCAACTATAAAACTAGTTGCATCAACTTAATATTTAAATTATAACGCTAAAAAACATTTAGCATCGCTAATAACACGTGGATCGCGTCGATACGGTACTAACGCAACATGAATGGACTAAAACAGGTTAAGATGGTGATGAATCAGGGGAGGTTTAAAGGGTATAGGGAAAGTTGCTGAATATTCCATGAGCAGGTATCTACGAGATTTAATATGCATTGATTGGAAAAAGAAAAGCATCAGATAGTTGAGTGGATGATAAATCTGCATGTGCACGTGAATAGTACGGAAGGCTGAAGATACGTACATGACAGGCAAACATGTGCACTAGGTGAATTTTCTGCAGAATCCTTGCATGCTAAATAGGAGCCGTGACTTGGCTTCCTCTGAATGTGAAGGAAGAACGTGCAACAGCTGCATGCATCTGCGTTACCGCGTCTTATGGCAACAGGTGTCTCGGCCGGTGGGTTAGGGAACAGCAGCGCAACTCCGACGATGATGATTCCAGATAAACTGATCGTGCAGCATGGCATGGCTCTTGATTTTGAAGAAGACGACTAGCGCTCCTGGAAGCCAACAGCAGGAAACACAGTTGTATATGCGAAACTGATGTGCTCGGCTACAGATTTGCAAAGGAGCAATTTCAGAACGTCTAGGAGAAGACCAACACAGATAACAGAGGTGGTGAAGAGCTTGGGCGTGTGCTCACCGGCATTAGAAGAAGATCGGCGGCATCGTGCGGCCAGGGAAGATGCATGTCCATGGAGCGGCCACGGTGGCACGGTAGCAACGTTGGCTCCCAGATACGTGGGACGGCAACAATTCTCCGGTGGTGGCGTCGATCGGTTTGCTCTGGCGTTGCCTGGCTTCCTGCAGGTCACGACTACACGGCAACAATGGAGCAGGACGGCGCGGCTCGGTCAGGGGCAGGGCTCGGGGAAATGTAGAAGATAGATGGAACAAGAGTGTTGGTGGGGCACTTACCGATGGCCGAGAAGCAGCGAGGATGACCGGGCTGGGCAGCGCGGCGGCAACGGCGGCGGCGACGGCGAGAGGAGGAGAAAAATATAATTTACTACACGAGGGATTTCTCAAACTAGGGACTCCCCATACGGTAGTTTTGGTATGCTTTGCCCAAGGGGTTGGTAGATATATATAGGAGGAAAAACTCCCCGCATCCACGTCAACTAGCGATATGGTACTAATTGATGTTACCCCCTCCACATTTACTAATGGGTCTAAATAATCATTAAAGCCCATTACTAAATAAATGCATGGGCCTTTAGGATTTATTAGGATTATTGCACATGGGCTTTGAGCGTTGGGATAAATGAGAGATTTATTATTTTCGGAATTAATTAATTTCATGGATAAAATAATTCTAGAAAAGTCCAGAATTAATATTTAAGCCATGAAAAATACTCCGAGACCTCCTAAAATTTAGAGAAAATTCTCAGAGACACTTTGGAACATGATGAACCCAAATAAAGTATTTAGAGCTCATAAAAAGATTGTTAGAAACTTGAAACATAAAGATTAAGGTGAAGGAGGTAGGAATTAAATTCCAGAAAGAAGCTGGAAAATTCCTAGAGATAGATATTCGTCTCCTAAACATATAAAAAACACATATTTTGCACATAGAAACATGAGGTGCGACCGGCATGAATGCAACAAACACGTTTCTACCTTATGATAAATTTTAAATTAATGAAATTTTTATTTTCCTATGTTTTCATGTGCTCAAAAATTCAAAACTAAATCATTTTAACTCTATTTTCAAAAGTGGCAAATTTTGGGGGTGTTACAAAAGATCCATCAGTGAAGTCCACAACTCATACCAAAGTACAACTTTAACAACCATAAATAATTTTCATGGTACGACCTCATGTAAATTTAGAGTAGCACCACATAAATATATATAACTTAAACTAGAGTAGCAGTTAATGGGGCTATAACCATTATAGTTTCAGCAATTAATTGAGCTTCCTCAGTTTTCACAAGTAGAATGTCAGTGAACAAGTGGTAGTGATCATCATTGGCATCAGTAGCAACATGTGCAGCTTAAACATTATTGGCCTCAGTGATGTGAATGATGGACACAAAGCATTGATTTGCTTTCGATGCCTTCCTCTTGTTTGGAACCAAATGGATAACTTGGTTGTCAACAAGGAGAAGACACAGAAAGCAAACATATGACATGCATCCTAATACATCCAACAGCCATGTAGACGTCATTGGCATAGAAATGTGGCCTCATATATGTTACAAGTTCAAAATACCACAAGGACTCACTAATGACACTAGAGCATACGAAACAAAAATGTAGAATCAAGCAAGCACTGGACAGAAAAAATAGTTTAAGGCAGAAGCGAAGGGCCTATATGTTTGCCTAGACAGATAGGTATTACCAAGCAAGCACTTGACAATTAACAGGCCTAGTTGCACATAGGCATTTATAGTAAGAACTAGAACATATGTAGAAAACCAAGACACCAGCAGAAAACCAACCAGTGCCACCTCCTAGTTCTTTTCATCAGCATTGGCCTAACTAGATCTATAATGCTACAATGTTTCTTGTATACCTCATGTTCAAGCAAGGACCAAAACAGTGAAGCGAACAGGAAAAGGCAAGAAAGGAGACCTGCGCATCGGATCTGTCGCCTCTACCGTGGCACATGACGGACACGAACATCAATGCCACCGTGCTCCACTGGGAAGACCCACCGCCTAGCCTCCAAAAGGACGCCTGAGCCACCATAGCACACCGGGGATCCTCCATTGCTGTCATCACCGTAAGTCCAACGGGCACAGATTTATTTCTACTTATAGGGGATACATCCAATATATAAGTCAACCTATCCACATGGAGGACATATACTACTATTAGGACTCCAAAGATATGTCAACACAACTAGGCGTCTAGCGCAATGGTGAAGACGGTCTATTCCTTGATCTTGGTCCCGGGTTCGACTCCTAGGTCTCATGTTTTTTTTGAGTTTGAATTTATTAAACCCCAATGGCAATAAGTGACACGTAAGCCATTGGGTCCCACAGGTCGGATGGAGATGGAGAAAGGTCTCATAGATACACTGACACATAAGTCATCGGGTCCCAAAGGTCAGATGGTCCCATAGGTACACGTGACACGCAAATCGTCGGGTCCCATAGGTCGGAAGGAGATGGAGAACGGTTCCACAGGTACACGTGACACATAAGCCGTCGGGTCCCACTGGTCGGATGGAGAAGGATCCCGCTGATACACGTCGGATGGAGAAAGGACCGAGCGGAGACTTTTATGATGAATTGCAAGCGTCATGGATGAGTAACTACAAGTCCCACAGGTACATGTCGGATGGAGAATGGTCCCACATGTACACATCGCATGGAGAAAGGACCGTGCGGGAGACTTTATGATGAATTGCAAGCATCACGGATGAATAACTGTTGGTCCCACAAACACACGTCGGATGGAGAAAGGACAGTGTGGAGATTTATGATGAAGTGTCGTTCGTTACAAATCGAAAACTTCATCATAGATGTGTAATTAGTTCAATGACGAATCCCTAGTTGTCACAGTTCTAAAGAGGATCATCACAGATGAGTCGCGCGAGTGATCTATGATGAAACCGTGTGCTCTTCTATGATGCTTCTTGTGACGATATCTGATTTTATCATAGATAGCGAGGGTTGGAGGATCATCACCACTGATCTATGACGAAACGTAAATATTCATCGTAAAAAGCGTTGTTCTATGACAATTTTGGATTCATCATTAAGATTTTCGTCATAGAAGTGGATATTTCTAGTAATGAACATAACCCACTTGGTCCGATTTCTGGATAAATCCTCCTGCATACAAAAATTCACCAAGACTCGTGGAAATACTTAGTTTAAACCTCTACACCTATGTTGGTGATTGATTTAAGAATAAATGCAAGTTAAATTAATGGTTTATTTTTGTTGTAACGACCGTCAACACCATCGCAGCATGCACTTTTCGCAGCACTTGCAGGGTGCCAGTACGTATTTTTGTCAGATTTAGTTTGTTTTTGTCACACTAGTTTTCGGTACGGATAGTTTAGTGTCATTTAACTATTTAGCAAGATTATAGAATTGCTCCCCTTGGCTTTAAGGCACACTCTTCCACTGGTTGTTGCTAGAGCCCATATGACATATGGGCCAATCCTCCAACTAGAAGAGGCCCGATAGGGATTAGTATAGTAGCTTATGAAATCCTCCCCCACTGAGGGGACACTTGTAAATTGTCATTTCCTATATATAGTGCCAAGAGCAAGGGGGCAAGGGGTCTCTCTCCCTCCTCCCACTCATTTGCAAACCCTAGCTATCATCTCTCTCCTCTCTACTCGCTCCCTAACCTATTGAGAACCCAAGTTCCAGCAATTGTTAATCTATTTCTCTACTAATTTTGATTCCAAGTTTCAAGTTTAAACCCTTTGTAGAGTTCTGATTCCAGTTACAAATCCCGGGTCTGCCACTAGGAGTAGATTTGGTGAACCTACTAGTTGGTATCGCCTAGCATGGACCTGACGTCCCTCTCCACCAGCACAAGATCTCGCCTAGCATGGAGCGGGGCCTCGAGAGTGGAGGACATGAGCCAGCACAGAAGATCTAGGGCCTCCACCACATTGAACGCATTCTTCCAAGTGGCGTAGAACTTGTTGCAACTCACCATAGCCTTGATGAGTGTGTCCCCACAAAGCCAGAGGCCCTATATTAGGAGATTGTCGGTTGTAGTGAGAATGACAATGACGGTAGCAAAAGAAAAAATACGAACATATTTCGGCAAGAATAAGATTAGAACACAACACAGAGGCATCTTAGAAAATATATTCAGGGCACAACCGAGTAAATCAAAAACAATTCTGTCTGTCTCCCATTCTAAAGCCCAAATATATCCTAAAATTCCGAAACAGACAAAAAACGACAAGAGAATGCAAAGGTGAATGATCGACACCCAACTCCCAATCTGTAGGTTAGCCCTCGGCACATCATGGTATATACCCTAAAATGAGAGACGATCCCTCCGCCAAAGGCCATAAGATGAAAGATAAAACCACATGCCCAGCACGCCACGAAGGAATTGAAGGGGCACGGATCTTGATCACCAAGGGACGAGCGACCAACACCAAGCTGAGGAAATTGAGATCACCAAGTTGCATAAAACGGGATCTATAAATCAAAAGAACGAAAAAAACACATCGTCCCTGCGCGCATCGTGTGCGAGCTAGCCTCTCGCAAGTCCACTGACATAAGGTAGCATACACATTTAAGTGCAATCTCGAAACGATGAGCAACACAAAAAAGAACGAAGGGAAATCGATACGGGTAAAAAACCTCTGGATAGTTCTTTGCCGGACTCGAGCCGAGGAAATCAATTGAGGAAAAACATTTAGAGATGAAAAACGCACATGTAAAGCTGAAGAAACCCAGGAAATCAATACAAAATCAAATTCTAACTAACCATGAACTGAAATGCAATCACCCAGCCGTAAGCCTTGTCCTGACCCCGACGACACCGTGGCCATGGAGAAATTCTTTTATGCAGTTTTTCAACAAGAACAACTGAACAAGTAACCAAAACAGAAGAGGGAGAGAAGAAGCCGAAGAGTACAGTAATACACTGAAACAGAAAACAAGTGGAAAGAAGGCTCAGATGACTGCATGCTTGTCATTTTTGTCTTGGCAGCAATATATAGCTCATCTGGGTATGATCCGTTAGTGCGTCCGAGCATCGGACACCCCTTTGCAGAGAAAAAAAACACCATGAAAAAACAATAAAAGTGGGATGGCTACATTTTGTTTGTTCCATCAACAAAGAAGAGAAAAGATATCTGAACTGTTGTGTAAAAGGCAAAAGTCACTACTAGATTTCGACCTTATTGTCACTTGACGCCATTTGCATCACCACAAATTATGTTGTAATAGGGGTGTGTTTTGCAATATTTGTCCAAAAAGGTGGCAATGGAGGACTATGTTGCCACAAAAATAGTGCATTGTAATTTTTACGTTCAGCGTTGCAAGAGGTGAGACCTATAGCAACCTTTTTTTTGAAAAGTATTGCTATTGGTTAATAATATTGTCATGATGACATTACGTTGCATTAGTATTGATTGGCGTTGCAACTGTCTCGTGCTCTTGCAACCATACAGAACAGTGTTGCTATTACTTGAAATTATTGCCATAGTTGCGTTGGGTTGCAAAATGTCTCACGACCATTCAATAGGTAGGCCGTGTATTGCAACTAAGTTTCTAAGGCGATGCAATAGTTTGTTGCTATTGCCATAATTTTGTTTGGTTGTAATATTTATCACGGCCATTGTAATAGGTAGTTGTTTATTGCAACTAAATATCTAAAGTGATGCAACAGTATGTTGCTATTGCCACATGTCGGTTTGGTTGCTATAAAATTCTAGTGTCGTTGTAATATGCTGTTGTAGGAAACACCCATATTTCGTGGGCTTTAGGTATAGCAGATGGGCCCAGGCTTGCCAACGAATCGACTCCTACCGATCACATACGTGATCCTCTATCGCTACTGTCATCCCCCAACTCCAGATGTTGGTGCCTTAGAAGGGAACGTGGAAATGCCAGCGCACACGACACCCATCATTGGTAGCAAAGGCTCTCCGGCGAGAGAAGCTAACGTAGAATCATTGCTGGTGTCGCTGGTGTGGCTCTTGTCAACGTGCACTGTGAGTGCGTAGCAAGTGCAAGTCACCAACTACTTGATACTTTTGATCATGTCTCCACTGTTCGATCGGCAATTGATATTTGCTTCTTTTGCAAGTGCAAGTCACCGGCTGTTTTTGGTTGCTACAGACCATGATTCGTTGCATTATGGTGTTTTGTATTGAACCACCAGTATGTCATGTGATAGTATGAGTTGGATGCACCTAGATAAATCAACAATTGAGTAGCAAAAAGGATTCAATGATTTTTTTTTCAAAGTACGTTTTGGGGCACATTTGCACAAATCAGAATATAACAATTTAATTTCCATACATGAGATAAGGTTCACAGAGCAGTAATAGATAACTATAAATAATATTTTCTTGCTTCTTGGTCAACTTCAAGCAAAAATTACAGCTCATGCAATGATGAAAGAATAGGCGACACCTCAACTAGAGAAAAAAAAACAGTACATTCCTTCATATGTTTGTTGTCTAAAGAACTATCAACAGTAAGTCTACTTGAATGCATGGACGCATCACCGGCCTCCTCACCGACAATTCTCTTGCCATGCTTGTAAGTTCTATCATTCTTCTTTATCTTGATTCCTGCGATATGAATTTTTTATATCAGTATACAAACAAATGAAAGAATACAAACAAATCAAGCATGCATAAATCCTCTTTTTGGGTGTATATGTCTAGAAATGATCCCGCTAAAGCAATCTAGAGTAATAAAACATGAGCACTTCATTGTATGAGCTGATTAAATAGTTTGCACTCTGAATAGGAACACAGATTCCACAGGATTACTAAATTAAACTTCTATATTGATTATGAAATTTGGCACCTTCATTGTAGATTAATTTTTACAGAAAAATAAAAATCGAATGAGTAAACTCATATTACCATGGCTTTCATTCATTTGATCTGATACTGAAATTGGAGACAAGAGCCCTTCTAAGAAGAATTTAACTAAAGACTTAAAGAGCATAGAGTAGCATCCCATAATCCCAACTGACTTTTTATTGAGAAATTAGCCATGGATCAGATCTCAGTTGCAAGGAACAGAATGCAAATGAGAAATTGATAGGAATCCCTCCACGTACAGAGGTTAATCCAGGTTGACGGGGAGAGGAATATATATACCAACTCAGCAAAACATTAGCTGTGATCACGGATCTCGTCAGATCAGTTTTGTAATTAACTTCGCAAGGATGCTGTCATCTCAACATGCAAGGGAGCACAATAGCCAATATGCATGTCCCAAATGAAATGGACTAATTAACCTTTAATCTTATCACCTGATCTGAAGCTGAACCAAATGATCTTTCAGGAAAACTAAGAACTTACATAGGTTCTGAAGTTACTTGCAACAATGATATATACACCTACATTTTACAGAAATGAAGTACTGTATCTGAACAACAATTTTTCAGGTACCATGAAAAAAAGTAAAGTGCTATGCATTTATTTGGCTACTGCAATACTGCATCATCTCACTCAAGTAAAGATTTATGTTCTGCACAAAAAGAAAAAGAAAAAGAAAAAGAAAAGGTGAGAGCTATATTGGTTCAGGAATGGAAAGGTTTCTATTCTACAGAGCAAAGGTAGGCAATATATCAGATTATTGTAGAGTCGTGTTCATCAACTAATGAAAGGAAAAAGGTTGGCTTATAAGATGTTAAGATAAGACATGACCAAGCATCACCACACTAACATATTGTTGCATACTGCTAGTTTCTAAACAAAAGCAAAAGCACTATCCTGCAATAAATAGAGATATGTTGACACAACACAACTACTACCTCCGTCCGTGAAAGAATGCAACTATGGGTTAGGTGCCACGAAAAGTGATTCATGTTTGACTAAGTTTCTAGTGAATGATATTCACATTTATAGCTCTAAATTAATTTATTATGAAAATACATTTTGTAACTAATCTAATGGTATTAATTTGATACTATAAATATTTGTATTTTTTTATCTATAATTAGTCAAACTTGATATACTAAAACACGACACTGTTCTAGAATTGCATTTTTTTGGGGGCAGAGGTAGTACACAACAAAGCATGGCAGTGAAGTGAAGCAATGAAACAATGAGTAATCTCATGTTCTCATTTAAAATTCTAAATCGACTAGGCAAAGGTCGGAGTATCCGTACTCCAATCTTGAGACATACATACATACTAACCATTTAATTTATTCATAATCCGGTTATATGCATGCTTAAACTAGAAAAATCTATTGATAAAAATGAAGACAAAAAAAGAACAGCACAAGGACATAATAGCCTCAAGAAAAGGTCTTGCACATTGTTCGTCTGTTCCTATCATGGTATGATTATGTGGCCGTGAGAAAACGTTACTACTTACTCTGCCTATCCATGGCAAATTAGCATACATATGCATGGGTACAATATTAAGAGTTCATTTCTAAGTTTCCAAATACTCTGAAAAACTGCAGAGGTAACAATATTAAGAGTACAATGTTTTTTATTGCTAAGCCACTACTTCCCTACTTCCAAATACTCAGTCTAGAATCTGTACTAGAAGTACAGAACAAGTTTGCAAAACAAACCTCCTAAGTGCAATCTTCACAATCATGTACAGTGAAGTTAGGTGGCAATCTCCCAAAATGTAAGTTCATAGCTTCAATAATATTCAGATTCTTTTTTTAACGAATAGATAGCTGGAAGTGCCACCCATGATGTAATAATATTCAAATTCCAGAAAGCAGTAGTGTCTATTAGACCAATTTTCTGAATATAAATGCACAAAAGCAGGAATCCTAACAAAAATGCATTCCATAATCCCAAAAACAGCAGCACTTCTTTATGGAGATGCTTGTCTCATCCATTTCTTTGCTTCCATGATGTACAATGGAAATACAAACAATAGTTATTAGCAAACAGAGATATTCAGGTGTGGTTTTTAAAAGAGGTACATAAAATAGATGGTCCCATGTTACCATAACAACATGATTACTTTGAACTGAAAACTATAAGGCATACTTCTTAAGTTGATCTCCAACACAAATTTCAGAAAAGTTCTAGGCTCTAACTGTTCATACTCCTTAGTGTTACAAGGGTACATTATCACAACCAGTATCATCTAAATTGGTTGGGAACTGCACATTAAAGATAGCTAGCTGAGTAGCTGATCTGACATGTACCTTTCCATGCTTTTCACTCCTTGCTTGAAGGTGCAGAGATCCTACTTCATTCTCGCATAACAGCCCACTGTCAGTTCATCACCAAAGATTAAAACCCTAAGTAACACAAGAATGAAATATGGCCAGGTGAATTACAACTATGTGGGATAGAGGTGCAGCAATGTATAGCTGTTTTAGTAGCCCTTGAAGCTGAATATATGTGGGTCAAAGATACTCCACATATTAAGTTCATCAACAGAAGTTCTAACAGAGAGAGCAAAAAAATAGTAGTTAACTGGAATAAGGATGGCATTCATTAATCTCTTTTGAATTGATACAACATTAATACTGTACATTAGTAATGAAATAAGAACATGTTTGCAGTACATGATTTTCAGCGAACAAGGAAATAGAATGATTTCTTGGTGACTGTAACACCCTAAAATTTGCTTCTTCTGAAATAAAGTTAAATTGATTTAATTATGTATTTTTGTGCTCATGAAAGCATAGGAAAATAAAATTTTTCATTAAATTAAAATTAATCATAGGGTTTAGCAACTTGTTTGATGCATACATGTTGGTGCATTTGTTTTATTTGTACTGGGTGGTTTTGGTTCAAATTCAAACCAATTGAAATTTGCTTTCAAAAAGGATTTGAAAATGGCAACTTGTTTGAGACTTAAAGGCTTTGTTGTTGTTGTTTGAAATAAAAAGAAAAGGAAAGAGAATTTGGAAAACTCTCCCTCTCTCATTTCTAGCCCGAGCAGCCCAGTTCTCCCCCTCTCTTTCTCGGCCAGAAGGCCTGGCCTGTCTGATCCCTCCCGCAGGCCCATTCCGGTGGACAGGCCCAACTGGAGCCGAAGCCCACGCGCGCTCACCCTCTCTCTCGCGCGGTCCAGCACGAAGGCCCAAGTGGAAAGCCCGCTCGCGCCCCCTCTCTTCCTTTGTTTGGCTGATGAACGGGCCCGCTCCCTGAGCCGTTGACGCCTCGAGCCCGCCGGTCAGCCGCTTCTCCTATCTCTGGCCGTAGGAGAGCTGGACTCCAACCGATGGAATTCCGCCGCCACTCCCCCCGATTTCTCGGGATTTTGGCGTGCGTGCCACGCCTAGACCCCTATAAAACAAAGTCGTGCGTGCGCCGCCCCCGTACCCAACCCTAGCACAAGCCACCGCCTCCATCCGAGCTCGCAACTGCCGCAAACCCTAGCCGCCGCCGTGCTCGCCTCGCCATTCCACCGCTCCGCCGTCGTCTGGGACCGCTCGTCGAGCTTCGCTATCTGGTAAGCAAGCAGACGGTACCGCGCTATCTCTCCCTCTCGCTCCTAGTCATCAGTGCGCCACCGCCGAACCTACCCAAGTCACTCAGCCTAGCCCCGTGTCGCCGCAGTACTGCGTTGGGCCACCTCGATGCCCTCATCGAGTTTGCCGTGCGCCCCTCTCTCTCCCTGTGCTCTTGCCTTGGCCAGTGATGCCCGGAATCAACAAATAGCCGAACGCCGGCGAGGTTCCCTGCTTTTCTGGCCATGCGCCACCGCTCACAGCACCACCGGCGATCCCCTCTCCATCCTTTCTATTTTTAGCCGTCCAGATCTAATCCAACGGCTCAAATTCAATCATACCGTTTCGACTGGCGTTTTTGCATAAGAGCCCCTCTACTTTTCTAATTTCAAACCCGTAGTCCACTCCAGATTCAAAATTCTGATTTTTTATTTATTTTAATTCAAAATAAAATCCAATTATTTGCAGTTTTGGCACTGATGTGTTTTAAGCATCAAATCTCCGTTTTAACTCCATTTTGACCAGTTCAAGTTGCGTTAGATTCGTAACGACATGATCTACGTGTTAGTAACGTTGTTTAGCATGTTTTGTGCTTTCAAATAAAATATTAATCTAATCAATCTATATGCAATTAGTTTCCCATTAAACAATTTAGGCTTTCCACCTCGATCTTTTCTAAATAATAAAATAAGATTAGTTTTATTTTGGTTTTCCAAATCAAATATAATTTGACCTAATTCAATCCAACTATTTTTCTAAACTATCTTATACATGATTTATTTAAAATAAACAAAGCCTATAGTTTTCTTTTCATCTATCAAATAATATTTCGGTAGTTGTTTCTTTTTCATCGTAGCTCCGATTAGAGTGTTTTTCGTGTCTGTGTGCTCATAGCAATGTGTAAATTAGTTTTCAAACATTTTTATTGATTGGTGTACTGTTCTAATTTAATCATATTTGTCTGTTATGCATGTCTGTTCGGATGCTTGTGTGGTGCTTTATGATATTGTCTAGTCGGTGAGCTTTACATGGTGATAAAAAAGGAGTTCCTCAGCTTTGGACTAGAAAAAGGATATAAGTTTAAGACAAGTATAGCATAGGATTATTCTTGTTGTCCTATTCACTTTAATAACTTAATCATATGCATGTGTCTACCTTGACAACCGTAGTAATTTTCCTAGCTATTTGATATCCTGGATTCCTTGTCACCTATGGGTTATTGCATTGGGTAGTATGATGCTAGTGCTCAACTAAAGTCATGATCTTATAATTTGACTAATGGAATATGCAATAAACACTAAAAGATGACTTTTTAGCAACATGACTAAAGGGGGCTAGAGTGTTTGGCTACTTTCCAGATGCTCTAGATTCCTCTCCTTAAGGACTTATCTGTAAGTGATCATCTGGAACTTACACTACAACTGTGAGGGCCACATGGCTCTAGCTTTAGTCAAGTATGAGTATTTTTTCTAGCTTGTTAGTGGTTATCTTCATGGCGCAAAAAGGGCTTGCCAAATCGGGTATAGTGCAGCCTCTATCCTTATGTGTATAGCCTACGCGGAATGTGCCATTTGGAAGGAGAGCTCTACATCTGTTTGCCAATTGGAATCCTAGCGGTCCTAACTTGTTAGACGAACCTTTGAAAGACTTCATAGTGACCCCTGCCTGCTCACCTTGGAAGTGTTTTAGGAGTTATAAACCCAGGCATATGGGTACCATGACTTACAGTGAAAGTGTACAACCTCTGCAGAGTGTAAAACTAGTATATCAGCTGTGCTCACAGTCACGAGCGGGCTTGGAACCCTTATGGAATAGATGACCATTAATGATTAATTGTTTATGTTATTCATTACTCATGTTTGCCTGATCATGTGTTTATACGGGCTTATGATAAATTTGATGCTACTCAATTGCTTAAAATTGTGACTCACTAAAAGCTAATGCAGTTAAACCAGTGTCAACCTTTTGAGCCTCATGTACCCTATGTTATATTTGTTGAGTACGATATGTACTTACGCTTACTTTACTTTTCAATTATTTGGATAAAAATTCCGGATGGATATCAGATTGCTAGTCTGGAGGAGTTAGGCTTGTGATCAACCAGTCAGTTATCCCTGTAGTGTTGGTGACTACACCCGAAGATCAGAGTTGTCCTACCGCTGCTTGTTGTCTAAGGTTATATCCTTTAAACAGAGTACGTTATATATTAAGCATTGTCTTATGATATTACCCATATTTGTAGCTATATGTGAGATTTGACTTCCTAGACTCATATATGGTGTGTATCTGGTTTTATCCTTAAAACAAGGTGCTACATTGACTAATGTGTTACACACATCTTCATATGCAAATGTTTATGTAACATGACTTCTGATGGCAGCCAACATCCTAATGCTAAGGCATAATTAATAGAAGTACTGTGACAAGGTAAAACTTTCATCGTTTCTTGATGTTGACAAAATGAAGCACCTGCATAAGTTTAATTTACCTTTTGAGAATGGTGTACTAATTTTGCTCAGGTTCTTTTATGTCAAGTTTTTTGCATAATTGATGGCAGATATGATTAAAACTTTAGTTCTTGGGCCCCATTCGCTTCGCTGAAAAAACAACCAAAACACTGTTCCGGTTGATTTGCTGTGAGAGAAAAATATTGTTCCAGCTGAAAAAAAAGCTAAAAAGTACGGATTATAAGAGAAGCGAACAGGGCCTTGAGCTGTATGGAAACAGGTATATATTTAGTGTCTTTTTCCTAATGCGCACTAGACTAGGTTCACGTTTAGACAAGAAGATTTATAAAAACAGTAATAGATCAAGACTAGTTTCAGTCCCCATCATATGCAAGGAGTATGGAATGGACAAACTTGTTACAACATAAGGAATATAACATGGTCAGAACCCTACATTACAAACTACAGTCTGCACAAAAAACACATTTTACTGATATAAACAGTAGAGCTATGGTCACCTGCTTCCATTGACTGTGAGCAAACGGGTCAATTGAATATGGCGATTTCCGCGAGCTGCAATGGCAACCAAAGCACATCAATACGCTCACCAAAAAATAGATAAATCACTAGTCAACCTTAGCACACTGTCATGGCTGGCAAGCATTACCGTAGCACCGATGAGGGAAGCGAAGCCGGCATAGATGATCCATCTGTCCCTGGAGAGGAGGGATTGCATCTGCTTGAGCATGGAGATGGCGGTGGTCCCGCTGCCCTCACCGCGTCTGGCCCAGTCCCCGGCCTCATCGCCGTCCTCGAGGTGCCACCAGCCCCTCCCTCACTCCCTGGCAGCACGTTTGTGTAGATGCTCGATAAACTCCCCCACGAAGGGGGCGTTCGTGGTGTGGATCTGCACCTCGACTCGCCGGAAGTAGAGAAGGAAGAGAGGGGAAGGCGCGGGGATCGACCCTAATCTAGCTAGAGTGTTATCCGCTACTGAAGGTCACTATATGAGATTCTCTCTTTCTAAAGAAAGTGTTGGCTATCATCAGGTCAAAAGCTATCGCGAAGTCCAGAACTTCCTCCCCCTCCTAATTCCTACTACCATACCTAAAACCTTCATGAACTACCTCGAAACCTGCGCTTGTAGTACCTACATGCCCATTAAGATCTCCTCCTATAAAAAGCTTCTCGCTACTAGGTACATCTCTAATCAAGCTATCTAAGTCTTCCCAAAACTGTCTCTTAGCACTCTCGTCGATGACTACTTGGGGGGCATACGCACTAATTATGTTCAAGACCATATTACCAATGACAAACTTGACTAAGATAATCCTATCTCCTTGCCTTCTCACTCCCACCACACTATTTTTGAGGCTCTTATCAATCAAAATTCCTCCATTTCTATTTGCAACTGTCCCTGTGTACCAAAGCTTGAAACCTGTATTATCCACCTCCTTCGCCTTCTGACCCTTCCATTTAGTCTCTTGAACGCATAATATATTTGCATGCCTCCTAGTCGCGAGATCAACTAATTCTCTTAACTTACCTGTAAGCGACCCTACATTCCAACTACCTAAACGGATCCTAGTTGGTTCGACTAGCTTCCTTACCCTTCGCACCCGTCGACTCAGATGTGAAGACCCTTACTCATTTTTCACTACACCCGGGCACCGATGTAGCGCGCCACTAAGGATGCGACGACCCGATCCTTGCTCACTTAACATCGTGCCCAAATCGCGACATGGCGCATCACGGGAGTGACAACCCAGCCCTTGCTCATTTAACACCATACCCGGTTCCGATATGGCGCGTCGCTATGAGGGTTACGCCCCAACGGTTTTTTTCAGGCTTCATCTCCATTAGAATGGCTAGATTTAACGTTGGTTCGCCACGCCTATCACAACCCTCCTCCTTATCAGGGCTTGGGACCTGCTATGTTGAGACAACATAGGCGGAGTTGGATCGTTTAATTCCAGATACGAATAAATTAAACAAGTTAATATTTTGGTTTAATGGAATCTATTCAAATGGTTTGTTGATGTCTATTGAGTTTCTAATTAATTAATGGCACTATAATATTGTTCGGTGGCACCAAACCAAAAGCATTGTAAAAGTGGCTATTAGCAACCATATATTTCTGTGGTAATATATCCTATAGTAACAAATAATCCGCGTAGCAATAGAGGCTGAACCTTATAGCAACGACAATGCGAACGTGGCAATTGCATATATTACCACCACTTCTTGGTGTTGCCACATAGGTCTTGTTACCACACTCATTATGCGATGCAATAGAGGCTGCACCTTATAGCAACGACAATGCGAACGTGGCAATTGCACATGTTGCCACCACATCTTGGTGTTGCCACATAGATCTTGTTGCCACACTCGTTATGCGATGCAATAGAAGCTATACCTTATAGCAACCAAACCTTAGACGTGGCAATTGCACATGTTGTCACCACTTCTTGGTGTTGCGACATAATTCTTGTTGCCACACGCGTTATGCGTGGCAATACATTGTCTTGCAACACATGTTCATCGTTGCTAGTGCACCATTTGCTACGACATGGGCAAGTTGCCATTGCAAAGTCCAGCAATGCCTAAGGTGTTGCATTAGTTGCTGTTGCCACACCTACAACCGTAGCAAAAGCTTATGTTGCAATGCCTAGGTATTGCAAATCAAAAACGCATTTTGCAACCTAAGCAGAAAAGCATTGTCCAAAGCTTTACCCACGCAAGCGCCTGCAACGCCTCCCAACGAAAAAAGTGTTGCTATTTCTAATATTGCAACTATTTTGGGCCTATTGCAACACTTTTCGGGCATTAAAACATGGTCAAAATTTAGTAGTGAGTGTATGATGTTCTTTGTCTCCGGCCACCTCCATGGACGAGGCTTGGAGGCCGAGAGAAAAAGCAAACGAAACTCACACCGAGATCGATCGGCTTCCCTTCCCACTCCATGGATGAGATTTGGAGCGAGGGCACGGATGCAAGAAACCAAAGAAATCACCACGTGCCCATATGCCATGGACAGGACCGGTCCTGAGTTTTTTTACCTAGAACGAAGCTAAATTTTTAGGGATTTTTATATAAACATGTTAATATTACTAGTACTGCTCATTGCTAGTATATATACACATATACGAAATGTTACTACTAAGCAGTTAACTAAATACAAAATCAATATTCATATGAAACAGTTGGTACACATATCAAATTAATTCAAAGATTTCTTCTAACATTTCTCGATGTGAAGTGATCGATGATGGTGTCAATATCAATCTCATCCAACAATCGCTTCTCAATGCATAATGTTGCCAATCCATTTAGCCTCTCTTGTGACATTGTAGATATCAAATTCTTTAGCATTTTTAATTTTGAGAAGCTTCTTTTAGCTGATGCCATAGTCACTAGCATAGTAAACAAGATGCGATAAGCAATGGAAGTACAGGGATGACAATCACTTTCTATAACAAACTCAAAAATCTCCATAGCTGTCATTTGACTATCTGGCAAAGCAGATTGCAGAACCTTTAGCTCAGAAATTAGATCATTTAAATCAATGTCAGATGAGCCATTTAGAGAGAAAGCTACTACCAACGTTGTGCAACACAAATTTAGTTCAGGACCATCCAAGGACTTCAAGTTTGTTGTACTCATTAAAAACCCAAATATTTCATTAAATTCCTGGAGTTGTTCAAATCTACTTTTCAATGATCTGATTAGCATTAGCCGGTTCCTCCACAACAACTATCGCCAATGCATCTGTATCACTTGAAGTGCTTGTATTACTCTTAAGAAATTTATGAAGAACCCATCTATGATTATATCAAATCATCTATTTGCTTTTTCTTCTTTCTTTTGTTGTTGCCAGAAACATACTTTCTTGATGACATGGTATTGTTAAAATTTAGAGAAACAATTAGTAACTACAATTTTATAAAGAATGGATCACGTGAGGAACAATTAGTTACTAAATTTCAGATTCCTACCTTGGTGTGCTGCCACCTGGCGCCTGCCCTTTCTCTGCTGCCTGCTGGAACAGCCGAATAGGGAATCAGGGATGAGGGAATTCCGAAATAGGGATCAGGGATCACGTGAGAACCTGGGAGGTGAGACTAGGGCCCTGTGTTAGATCTCTCTACTTGTGATTCACTAATTTGCTGCCTGCTCCGCTCTGCTGGGACGCCACCAAGAACGTCGTCAGGCTTGTCACGCACCCAAGCCGCACGCGCAGGAAGGAAGGGAGACCAAAGGTGGAAGGTCATGTCATGGGACCCCCAGGAGTAGGGATGAAAACGGATCGGATACGGACGGATATCACCGATATTATATTTGTTTTCATATTTTTGTCCGGATTCGGATTCGAATACGGATAGTGTCAACTATGTCGGATAGGATACGATTGGATATCGACATCATAAATATGCGATTTGAGTATTCGGATATGGATACGGTATCGGATGTTAGATATCCAGACTCGGATACGGACAGATCTCAACCCCTCTAAACGGATTCGGTTTCGAATACAGTCGGAAAATATCCGTACCGTTTTCATCCCTGCCCAGGAGCATGCATGATCACGGGACACGGGGAGTCGGGAACTAGCATACTAGTTTTTTTAGGGGAGCTTTGACTTATTCAATCAGCAGAATAAGAATTACAAACTCCATCACGAGGCTTCAAAAACCAAACATGTCTATCTATCAATAAATTTACAGAGCTTCTAGCAACTAGATGGGTGTCAACATTCGATCTTTGCCCTTCAAAGAGACAAAATCAGCTCTTGTGAAGCTCCATCTCCTAGCATTGATCTCCCAGATGAAGGCTCAATACCTGTCGAACTCCTCACCCTCGAAGCTCCTCACCGCATTGGCACAGTCGCTCGCTATGAAGAACGAGTACAAGCCAAGGTCGCTAGCCAAAGCAAGCCCTTCACGGCAAGCCATTTCTTCGACCACCTCCGCGTCATTGTACCCTTCGAGCAATAGGGCAGATGCCCCCCAAAAGTGGCCATTCTTATCGCGAGCCACAATAGCTGTTGCTACCTAGCCCGAGTTCTTGGACATCACCGCATCCACATTAATTTTTGCCAATCCGTTGGGGGCCTTATCCAGCGCGGGACATGCACCGCTGCCGGGCTCACCTCCAGGCTCCCTTGTTTGATCTCCTCAAGGTTCCCGATGAAGCATTCAACAAAACTATGTGTCGAGAACAGGCTCTGAAACTGATTCTCATGGATCGCCTTATGTCTCGCATACCACACCGCCCATAGACGGACAACCAACCTTGTGACTTCTTCATGCTTTAGTGAATTCATGACTTCCGCTAGCCACGCTTGAGCATCCATCTAGAGCACCTGTCTCAAGAACTCACTGATATTCTCCCTCTCAAGAGCCCAAACACTCCTAGCCAGATTGCACTCCAATAAAGCATGTATCCACGAGTAGGCTGCACCATACAAAACACAACGCTCATTTGGTGCCATGTTCCTATGGTGTCGCATGTCCCCTGTTGGGATGGAGATCCTAGCCAATCTCCACAAAAATACCCAAACTTTCGATGGTACTTTAATACTCCATAGCTCGGTCCATTCTTTCTCCTCAGCACTAACATTAGATTGGCTCGGTCGCACCTCAACAGAAGCTGCCAATGGCTCCTAGCTCCTCACCAACAGACGATAGGCTGATCGAACTGAAAAAAACCCCGGTCGTCTCATAGTGCCAGGCCCAATAATCCTCCTGCGAAGTAGTACTCAAAGGAATATTTTCAATAAATTCCCAATCCAGTGAGTTAAATGAACCCTGCACTAATTGCCTGTCCCAGCTCTGAGACGCCTAATCGATGAGTTCGCACATCAACTGTGGTGAATCCGACCTTGTTGTTCCCATAGGTAGCATGAGGCCATCCCTTGGAATCCACGACATGTTCCATATCCTTGATGATTCCTAGGAGCCGATTCGATGGATCAAACCCTGGCGGAGGACGTGAACGCCGTCTACCACTGCACGCCACACCCTCGATGGTGATGCACCTTGCTCAGCATCTAAGAGATCACTAGTTGGAAAATATATGGCCTTTAGGACCCTTGCACTGAGCGCATCCGGATCCTACAGCAAACGCCACGCCTGACGTGTGAGTAAGGCCAGATTAAAGAGTTCAATGTTTCTGAAACCTGGGCCTCCCATACATTTACGCTTCGACATATTGTCCCAAGACACCTAGCAGGTCCTCCATTTACCTTCCTTGCTTCCCCACCAAAAGTCACGCAAAACACCATCGATATTCTTGCATAGACCTCTTGGCAGTTTGAAGCAAGACATAGAGTATGTCGGGATGGCTTGAGCAATGGCTTTAATTAGAACTTCCTTGTCTCCCGCCGAAAGGCATTGCTTCATCCAGCCCTGAACCTTCTTCCACACTCGATCCTTATTGAGATAGCGGAAGACACCATTAACCGATGTGCCCACACCTTTTGGCATACCCAGGTACTTCTCACTCAAGGTCCCATTGCGGACCTCTAAAATTTCCTTGATCTCACCACTCACACTAGCACTGCACCCCTTGGCACAATGGATCGATGACTTCTTCAAATTTATCTGCTGGCCGGTCGCATTGCAATACAAATTCATAACATCCCTCATAACCTCTGTATTCTCCCTGTTTCCTTGAAAAGCAGCAGGCTGTCATTTGCAAAGAGTAGATGACTCACCATCCGAGCCAATGGAGCCACCCTTATACCCATGAGATCTTATGACCGAATTCTTGAATTTAAGAGGCACAAAAGGCCCTCTGTTGCCAACAAGAAAAGATAGGGGGAAATTGGATCCCCTTGATGGATGCCTCTCGAAGGCTTAAAGCTATCCAGATTTTGGCCATTGAACATCACAGAGAACGACACTGAGTTAATCATCCTCATAATCATCTCTACCCATAGCATGTGAAAATCCAACTTGAGCATAATTTTCTGCAGGTAGTCCCACTCCGTTCTGTCATATGCCTGCTTCATATCTAGCTTCAGAGCACAAAATCTATTCTCTCGTGTCCTCTTCTTCTTCATAAAGCGCAGGCACTCACAAGCTGTAATAATATTCTCTGTAATCAATCGGCCTAGAAGGAAGGCCGACTGCTCCTTAGAAACAACCTTAGGCAAAATGCTCCGCAATCTGTTGGCCACTATCTTGGATGCAATTTTATAGACCACATTACATAAGTTGATCGGTCGAAATTGTCCGAGTTCCTCTGGTTTGTCCACCTTTGGAATAAGGAAAATGCTCATTGATCATGGTTGGATCATCCTCCCCATTTAAATCCGCTGCACCACCAAGGACACCTCCTCCCCACAAATATTCCAATGTCGTTGGAAAAAATGTGCCAGGAAGCCATCTGGACCTGGCGCCTTGGTCGGGAACATCTGAAACAATGCAGACTTAATTTCATTAGTGCTAAAAGGTTTTAGAAGCGCACCATTCTTATCTATGGTCACTTTCACGGGCACCGTGTTCACCAGCTGATCCATATCTTCTGCCCCCTCCGACGTGTACAGGTTCCTATAGAACGCCATCGTGAGGGTAGCCATCTCCCTCAACCATAGTGAAGCTTCCATCCTCGTTTTTTTAGCTTACTAATTTTGTTTCGCTTCTTCCTTTGGTTGGCTCTCAAGTGAAAGAACTATGTGTTCCTATCTCCTTTAGTGAGCTAGGTGATCCGTGAGCGTTGTTTCCACATAATCTCCTCTCTATAATTTAGCTCCACAATCCTGTCCACTGTCTTGATCTCCTCATGGGATGGACCTGTTTGCATGGGCTTGGAGCGGTGGTCCTCAAGCCTTAAGTTCAATTTATTGAGCTCCCGCATCACATTGCCAAAAGACTGGTTATTCCAGCCCCTTAAGCTATTCGACACGGCCCCAAGCTTCCTGTGTAACCCTTCCATCGTTGCACGCGGCTGGTTCTCCCAAGCTTGTGCAAGCACGTCTCGGAACAAGTGTCTCTCCCACATAAGCTCATACCGAAACGACCGCCTCCCATGTTGGCTCCCTGTATTCGGTGGTCTGATATCCCACCATAGCTCAATCGGCCATGATCTGATGCCGCCGAGGTAAGATGTTGAACATGAGCCAGTAAAAACCAAGCACTCCAGTCGGTACACGCCAGCGCCCGATCCAGCCGAACACAGCAGTATGAGCCATCCGCAACCAGAGAACAGACTTTAGAACGATGTCCTAATTTAGCATTAGCCTCGGCATTTTTTTTTCCCCGAAACTAAAGGATCAAAGGATTCTTTAGTCCCGGTTGGTAATACCAACCGGGACTAAAGGTTCCTGCCCAACGGTCGTCCGTGGGGCAAGGATCTTTAGTCCCGGCTGTTTGGCCCCCTAACCGGGACTAATTATTCCGGCCTATAGACTAGCTCATTTCTTCCTCCCCGAGCCCGAGCCATTCCATTCAAACTCACTGTCTCTGTTCTTCAGCTTGCTTTGCTCTCTCCCCCTCCATTGGTGTTGCTCTTCGATTTTGGAGGTAACAAACTTAATCTTTTATCAGTAGCTTATCTCATTTTGCGATGTAGATGCATGTGTAACTTTATATGTTGGACTTTATTATGATTTTATATGTCATTTTTATCTCAAAATCACATGATGATTTGCATATATGTTTGGATAAACAAAAGTTAAATTAGTTCATCAAAATCACGCCTCGCTCGTCCTCGCTGGAGCACGCGCCATCCTCGTCCCCGGCGGCTTACGTGATCTTAGAATTAATTTTTCCATGAAATGAAAAACTTAGAAAATAGTTAGGAAATTGTAGAAAATCCGTACTAGTTGAACTTGCGGACCGTGTTCAGCTTGGCGAGCATGTTCTCTGCCGAGCGGTAACGGACATCAAGGAGGAGCTTTGATTTTACGAGGGAGAGCGGCAACGGTCGTGGAAGACCGTGTTCCCTTCCTCGTAGAATCGGAACTCTTCCTTGGCCAAGTACGGTGCCGTCCGGTGGAGAAATGCTCGCCGAGATGATCACGTAAGCAAAGTCAACTAGTACAGATGGTTATTTATTGAAACATGTTTTTGAGCTATAATTTGATGGATATTTGATAACTTCAGACCTACAAATGTCATCTATAAATGTTACTATCCTCGGCAACCTAAACGCCCGCGAGCTCGCCGATATCGAGCAGGTCACTTAGAATTATTTTTTTCATGAAATGAAATACTTAGAAATCATGTCTTTTATTTTTTAGAATTAAATTTTTCATAAAATGAAAAACTTAGAAAATAGTTAGACAATTATAGAAAATCCGTACTAGTTGAACTTGCGGACCGTGTTCATCTCGGCGAGCATGTTCTCTGCCGAGCGATAACGGACGTCAAGGAGGAGCTTTGATTCTACGTGGGAGAGCGGCAACGGTCGTGGAAGACCATGTTCCCTTCCTTGTAGAATCGGAGCTCATCCTTGGCCAAGTACGGTGCCGTCCGGTGGAGAAATGCTCGCCGAGATGATCACGTAAGCAAGGTCAACTAGTACGGATGGTTATTTATTAAAACATATTTTTGAGCTATGTGATTTCTATGTTATTTTTAGCTCAAAATCACATGATGATTTACAATAGTAAAATCACTTGATAGTTTGGTATTTTACTATTATACATAGTACATATTTCATGGTTTAGTTAGATAAATAAATAATTTTAGTTTTGTTTAAATATATTATTTTAGAAAATGTGAAATTTACACTACTTTGTAAAAATAAGTATAGAAAGTAGATGACAACTGGTACCGGATCCTCGGCCTCTCGTTCGGTTGCGAAACGACTGAGGCCATAACTCCCTCTCATTATCTGCGGCAAGTGTAAGCAGAAGATTGTGATGGAGTACCGAGTCCAGAGACAGGGACCCAACAAGGGTCGTGTTTTCTACAAGTGCCCGGATCGCGATGTGAGTTTCTTACGCATTTGATTATTATGGCTAATTGACCTGTTTTTCTTGAATATTTTTGACTAAATATTTTTTGGCTTTAATTTTAGTGGGAGGGCAATGGATGCGATGGTTGGTACTAGAAGGAAGATTATGCTACATACGTGCAGAATTCAGGTGCGCTTGAGGTAGCGGCTGCTGATGATGAGGCAGTGAGCCAGCAGGAGAAGCTTATTGATATTCAACAGAAGAATGATTTGTCTGTTTTAGTTGCGTACGGTCACGAAATAATTATGTTACTGAAGTGCATTGTAGTTTTAGTTTGTTTAGTGATAGTTGGGATTGCTTACGTTGTAGCCAGGCTTAGTTAATTAATCAACCGTGTGTGTAATCTATGTTGTGTAATAAAATACTTAATTATGTTCAAGGTTTTCATAATTTGTCGTGTAATGCAGATTATGTCACGCCATTGGATGTACAATGCCGATCGCCGCTCCCAAGATTTTATTGAGGGCGTGCACTATTTCTTAGGTGTGGCCGAGGCAAATAAGCGGGATGGTTTCATGTGCTGTCCATATGCCATATGTAAGAATTTAAAGGAATATTCAAGCTCAATGAGTCTTCATTCACATTTGCTTAAGTCAGGTTTCATGTTAAACTATATATGTTGGACTAAGTATGGAGAAAGCGGGGTCATGATGGAAGAAGGTGAAGGAGAAGATTTAGACATTGATGACATTATTGCTCAGTATGGTGCCTTTGATGATACTATAATGGGGGGAGATGAAGAAGAGGTAGCGGCAGAAGATGATCTTGGTGACGCTCTTGGCGATGCCATTCGTGATGCACAACAAGAATGCGAAAGTGAAAAAGAGAAAGTTAAGTTCGAGCGCATGCTTGAGGATCATAGGAAGTTGCTATACCCGACGACCGAAGAGGGGCAAAAAAAGTTGGGTACAACACTGGAATTGCTACAGTGGAAGACAAAGAATGGTGTATCCGACAAGGCATTTGGGAATTTATTGAACCTCATAAAGAAGATGCTTCCGAAGCCAAATGAATTGCCCACTACTACGTACGAAGCAAAAAAGGTTGTCTGCCCTTTGGGATTAAAAATCCAGAAGATACATGCAAGTTCTAATGACTACATCCTCTACCATGACAATGAATACGAGAATTTGGATAAATGCCCGGTATGTAAAGCAGCGCGGTATAAGATCAGGCGCGATGATCCTAGTGACATCGAGGGTGAACAATGTCCTAGAAAAAAAATCCCTGCCAAGGTTATGTGGTATGCTCCTATAATACCACGCTTAAAACGTTTGTTCAGAAATAAAGACCATGCAAAGTTGTTGCGGTGGCATAAAGAAGACCGTAAGGTAGACAATATGCTGAGACACCTAGCTAATGGGTCCCAGTGGAGAGCGATAGACAGGGAATTTCCAGAGTTTGCAAATGAGGCTAGAAACTTAAGGTTCGCCTTAAGTACAGATAGTATGAATCCTTTTGGGGAGCAGAGCACTAGTCATAGCACTTGGCCAGTTACTCTATGTATCTACAACCTTCCTCCATGGTTATGCATTAAGCGGAAGTTCATTATGATGTCGATCCTCATCCAAGGTCCGAGGCAACCTGGCAATGACATTGATGTCTATCTGAAGCCATTAGTTGAAGAACTTCTAGTTTTATGGAACAAACCAGGTGTACGTGTCTGGGATGAGTACAAACAAGAACACTTTGACCTACGAGCAATATTGTTCGTAACAATCAATGATTGACCTGCTTTAAGTAATCTTCCAGGTCAGACAAACAAAGGATATAATGCATGCACACATTGTTTTGATGACCTTGACAGTATATATTTGAAAAGATGTTGAAAGGTCGTGTACCTTGGCCATCGTCGATTCCTTCCTTTGAATCACCAAGTAAGAAAGAAAGGTAAGCATTTTAAAGGTAAGCCAGACCACCGAAAGAAGCCTCATAACCGAACCGGGGAAGATGTACTCGCAATGGTCAAGGATATCAAAGTAGTATTTGGAAAGGGACAAGGCAGCGAATCTGTTCCTAAAGATGCTAAGAGACACGCACCCATGTGGAAGAAGTCCATCTTTTGGGAGCTACCCTATTGGCAAGTCCTAGAGGTCCACAACGCAATCGACGTGATGCACCTGACAAAGAATCTTTGTGTGAACCTGTTAGGATTCATGGGTGTGTACGAGAAGCCAAAGGATTCACTTGAAGCACGCCAAGACTTGCAGGGCATGAAAGAACGAGACAACCTTCATCCAGAGAAGACAGATGATGGACGTCATTACTTAAGTCCTGCTAGCTACACGATTAGCAAAGAAGAGAGGGACAGCATGTTCGAATGTCTAAGCAGCATCAAGGTCCCATCGGGATTCTCCTCCAATATAAAGGGTATAATAAATGTGCCAGAGAAGAAATTCCTAAACTTAAAGTCCCATGACTGCCACGTGCTTATGACGCAATTGCTTCTAGTTGCTTTAAGAGGAATTCTACCTCCACATGTACGTCTAGCCACCGTGAAGCTATGTGCATTCCTCAATGCAATTTCTCAGAAGGCAATCAATCTAGTGGAACTAGCTACTCTATAGAATGATGTGGTTCAATGTCTTGTCAGCTTTGAGTTAGTGTTCCCTCCATCCTTCTTTAATATCATGACACACCTCCTAGTTCATTTGGTGAAGAAGATTAGTATTCTTGGACCTATGTTCTTACATAACATGTTCCCCTTCGAGAGGTTTATGGGAGTCTTGAAGAAATATGTGAAAGTCCGTTCTAAGCCTAAAGGAAGCATCGCCCAGGGCTATGGAACAGAGGAGGTCATTGAGTTTTGTGTTGACTTTATTCCTGACCTTGCCCTGATTGGCATTCCTGAATCATGACACGAGGGGAGACTCAGTGGTAAAAGAACTTTAGGGAAGAAAACATATATTGGCATAGAAGACGATTATTTTAATAAAGCACACTACACAGTTCTTCAGAACTTGTCATTGGTGCATCCATACATCAAGATACATAAGGAGTTCTTACAATCCAAGTTTTTAGGGAAGACTAAAGCTTGGATTAGGCGTCAGCACATGGAAAGTTTCAGTGGTTGGTTGCGAAAAGAATGTCAAGGCGATGACAATATTGATGAGCAACTGTATTTGTTGGCTAGGCAACCATCATGGCATATCCTCACGTACCAAGGGTACGAGATAAATGAGAATACATTTTACATAGTTGCCCAAGATAAAAGGAGCACCAATCAAAATAGTGGTGTTCGCATAGATGGCACAGATCCAAATGGGAATATACAAACATATTACGGCCGCATATAAGATATATGGGAACTAGACTATGCACCTAATTTTAAAGTCCCTTTGTTCCGGTGCCAATGGGTGAAGCTGACCGGAGGAGGGGTAACAGTCGACAAAGAGTATGGAATGACAACAATGGACCTCAACAATATTGGGTACAAAGACGAATCATTCGTCCTTGCTGCCGATGTGAGTCAGATGTTCTATGTGAAAGACATGTCTACAAAATCAAAGAGAGGAAAAAACGAAGACATCAACTCAATGATCAATGAGCCAAAGCACCACATAGTTCTTTCTAGAAAAATAAATATAGTGGAAATTGAAGACAAGTCAGACATGTCAGAAGATTATGAAAGAAATGTCCGAATTCTACCCTTCATAGTGAAGAAAGATCCAAGCATCATGTTAAATGATGAAGACACTCCATGGTTATGACAAGATCATAACCAAGGGTCATATGTCAAGAAGAAATTCACTATTGTGCCCGCATGATACAACGATGCACTGTTGTGACATAATTTTAGAAAGTCTATATGAGATTCAAGAATTTATGACTAGTGTTTGATAAAACTTTCTCAAATGGGAAAATGAGCTATGTAACAATTGTAGATATTGCTGAGATGATCAAACTTGGTATTCAGAGATTTTTCATCTGAGATCATTTAGTGTCTCATTTGAGCAAGTTTGACCAAGTCAAATTTGGTCAAATGAAAAAACAACACTTTGACTCTAGTATTATGAACTCTAAATGACTTCAAATTGAAAAATTTTGAATACCAAGTTTGTTAAAATCATCAATATCTACAATTGTTGTTTTGGTCAACTTTCCATTTGAGATAGTTTGGACAGTTCAAATTTGTGATTTTTAAATTTCGACGCCTACAAACTAGTTTTCGGAACCCTAGATTGTCTCAAATTGAAAAGTTTTGAATACCAAGTTTGTTCAGCTCATCAAGATCTATAATCCTTATATAGGCCATTTTTCATTTGAGAAAGTTTAAACAAAATATAGTTCAAATTTCACAAGTGTGTGACATAGTTTTGGAAAGTCTATATGAGATTCAAGAATTTATGACTAGTGTTTGATAAAACTTTCTCAAATGAGAAAATGGGCTATGTAACAATTGTAGATCTTGCTGAGATGATCAAATTTGGTATTCAGAAATGTTTGATCTGAGGTCATTTAGTGTCTCATTTGAGCAAGTTTGACCAAGTCAAATTTGGTCAAATGAAAAAACAACACTTTGACTCTAGTATTATGGACTCTAAATGACTTCAAATTGAAAAGTTTTGAATACCAAGTTTGTTAAAATCATCAAGATCTACAATTGTTGTTTTGGTCAACTTTCCATTTGAGATAGTTTGGATGGTTCAAATTTGTGATTTTTAAATTTCGACGCCTACAAACTAGTTTTCGGAACCCTAGATTGTCTCAAATTGAAAAGTTTTGAATACCAAGTTTGTTCAGCTCATCAAGATCTATAATCATTATATAGGCCATTTTTTCATTTGAGAAAGTTTGAACAAAATATAGTTCAAATTTCACAAGTGTGACATAGTTTTAGAAAGTCTATATGAGATTCAAGAATTTGTGACTAGTGTTTGATAAAACTTTCTCAAATAAGAAAATAAGCTATGTAACAATTGTAGATCTTGCTAAGATGATCAAACTTGGTATTCAGAGATTTTTCATCTGAGGTCATTTAGTGTCTCATTTGAGCAAGTTTGACCAAGTCAAATTTGGTCAAATGAAAAAACAACACTTTGACTCTAGTATTATGGACTCTAAATGACTTCAAATTGAAAAGTTTTGAATACCAAGTTTGTTAAAATCATCAAGATCTACAATTGTTGTTTTTGGTCAACTTTCCATTTGAGATAGTTTGGACGGTTCAAATTTATGATTTTTAAATTTCGACGCCTACAAACTAGTTTTCGGAACCCTAGATTGTCTCAAATTGAAAAGTTTTGAATACCAAGTTTGTTCAGCTCATCAAGATATAATATTGTTGTTTTGGTCAACTTTCCATTTGAGAAAGCTTAGATGATTCAAATTTGTGATTTTTAAATTTCGACACCTACAGACTATTTTCGGAACCCTAAATTATCTTAAATTGAAAAGTTTTGAATATTAAGTTTGTTCAACTCATCAAGATCTACAATTCTTATATAGACCATTTTTTTATTTGAAAAAGTTATAGAACAAAAATACTATATTTTTTTATTTTTATAGGTTCAACAAAGATTTCCTGTCATTTTGGTCAAAAAACCGAGAAAAAATTGAAACATTGACGTTACAATAATGTGATAATAAATTTCCTATCGAATAATATTAGTTTTATTAATTTTAAGTTACAAATATATTTTTGCATTAACAAAATACTTAGTATTAGTAACATTTATATTCTATATTCATAAAAGAAATTAAAAACTTTAGGTTACAAAATTTTCCTATTTACAATAAATAATTATTTAATCAATAGTATTTTTTAAAATAAATATTGCAAAGTATTGAAGTTACTATAGAATTAATTAGTATTAAACGAGGAGAACAAAATCAAAATCCCAGGCATTTTCAATTACTTTGGCGGGCTGCCAAAATTTTCAGGTCTTCAATCCCGGCCCAGGACAGGAACCGGGACTAAAGATCCTTTAGTCCCAGCTGGTAAGCCGAGCCGAGACTAAAGGGTTGAGCGGACTTGCCCGCCCAAAAATACCTTTAGTCCTGGCTGGTAACACCAACCGGGACTAAAGACCCTTTAGTCCCGGCTGGTAAGTCGAACCGGGACTAAAGGTCCAACCTTTTAGTCCCGGCTCGGTTTACCAGCCGGGACTAAAGAGTCCCGGCCTATATATATCGAACGGTTCCTCTGTTCATCTTCTACTTTTCGATCTACAACGTGTCGATCTCGTCTCTGCCGCGCCCGGCCGCGTCAAGCTCTGCCGCGCCGCCGTCGTCGTCTACCCCCGCTCGGCCTCGTCGTCGAGCCCTGCCCGGCGGCCGTCGAGATCGTCTCCGCCGTACGTCGTCCTCGCGTGGCTCAGCTCGGCCCCGTGGCCGGCCAGCACGCCCACCATGGCCATCCGCCCCTAGCCTGCTAGCGCTCGGTCATATTTTTAGATAGTTTTTTAGATAGTTTTTTTAGGTAGTGTTTGATATATATATGTTAGATTAAAATGTATTAAAATTTAATTAGTAGTTTATTCTTAGTTTTTAAATAGTTTTTGATATATGTTAATTAGATTTAAATGTATTAAAATTTAATTAGTACTTTTTTTAGATAGTTTTTTATTATAGTTTTTTTATATATTTAGTAATTGTTATTCTATCTCTCTATATATGTGTTAGATTTAATTTTGATTTAGTAAATCTATCTATGTATATATGTTAGGTTTAATTAGATTTAGTAATTAATTCTATCTAGAGATTCTATATGTATACATATATATGTACTTAATTATTTCTATGTGTATATATACATGTACTTAATTATTTTCATGTGTTGAGAGAGAGAAAATTGTATCTAGAGAGACATTCTATGTGTTATCACATGTATATCTAGAGATATATACATATGCACTTATTCTATGTGTTGAGAGAGAGAGAGAAAATTATATCATTCTATGTGTATATATACATGTACTTATTTCTATGTTTTTGGATCGAAAGTGTTTTTGATTCGATTCCAAAGCCTATACCTTATTATTGTTTATCCTTATAAAATATTATGTGTTATTATATTTAATTGGATTTAGTAATTCTATGTGTTATCACATGTACTTATGTTATGTGCCATAGTAATTCTATCTATGTGTTATCTTGAAGATACAAATGGTTGCTCCGGATGATAACTTGAATGATAACATAATGACGGATATTATCAACGCCGGCACCAATGCGGATGTAGATGACATGAGTCAGTACTTTGCTGATTATGAGGATATCCTAAATATCCCGGTGGTTGAAGATCAACAAATTGTTGCGCAAGAAAATATAGGCGAGGTATATTCGATTATCTATCATCTCTTATAGATGCATGCGTACGTATATTTGTTGTTAATCGTTGTGTTTCTACTCATGTAGCCGGTCTCTGGATCTACATCAACCACCGGGAAGAGTAGGAAAGTCCGAGGGCCAAAAAAGCCATTAGAGAGCCGTTTCATAATATCAGAATTCGACACTGATACCGGCAAACCATTGGAACCATATGCTCAGACATATGTCAATCAATGTGGGTTCATTGTAAGGGATAGGATCTCAGTTAGTGCTCGTGAATGGAAGCAGAAGATATCCGCTCCTAATGTTAGTTTTGTATCTGATCGTGACAAGAACATAGCTTGGACAGATATCACTCAGCATTTAACATTACAAGCAAATGATGCTTTGAAGGAGCTAGTGAGGGATTGGACAATGAAGAAGATGGCAACATTGTTCCAGAGTTGGAAGAAGACATTGTATAAAAAGTTTATCTTGAAGAATGAAACGCCGAATTTTAATGCTAAGGCATTTGTCAAGTTGGAGTCCCATTGGGATGATTTCGTATAATACAAGACATCTCAAGAGAGTGAGGAATGTGTGATGAGGAATCAACAGAATGCCCGACAGAAGCAATACCATCATCGCATGGGATCAGGTGGTTATAGGAGTGCTATTCCCAAGTGGCAGAACCTAGAAGTAGATATTACTGTCAAGGGAATCATACCTGAAACAATAGAGAAGAACTGGCCTCAACGCACAAAGAATTAGTTCTACGCTCATGGGGGAAGCCTAGACCCAGACACTGGCAAGCTAATTTTTGGCCAAAAAATTGAGAGAGCAACACAGAGACTAGCTCGTGCTAGGGAAGAAGCTGATAGTGGTGTTTTCAAGCCCAACAGAGAAAAGGATGAATTGACATATGCCCTAGAGAATCCCGAACACAGTGGCCGAACATGAGGCTATGGGGCGGTTCCGTGGCTACAAGCATTCCCAGCAGACAAGGATACCTACAGAATCCGCTAGAGAAAGAAGGATGAGGAGGCAGACCGAATCCGTGTATTGGAGCAATTTGTTAATGAGTCACGACAAGCATTGCTTGAATCATGTGAACGAGAAAAATCTCTTAAGGCAAGAATGTAGGAGGAGATCAAGAGGCAAGTGCAGTTAGCAATGAGTCAAATGCAATCGCAATCAACACCGGGAGTCACCATTAGCCCCGTTGGTCAGATGAAAAGCAGTTGTGCTTCCACGGAGCTGTCAGTTATTCAAGGTGACGCTGGGTTGCGCTTCCCTGTTGATGACATTACCGAGCCTCTAACAACATGTGAGCTGCACATTCCAGATGGTAATAATGCATCAATCATGGTGACTGTCGGGGTTGTATCTCTAATAGACCGAACGAAGACACCAAGAATCCATGGGTCAATTATTCAACCTGGATATGTTAGCGTCTCGGTCGATAGAGTGCTCAAAGGTTACAGCAATGTTCCTCTTGACATTGAAGGCGGTGATGGGGAGAAGACACTAGGAGAAGCAGAGAAGACATTTATTCAATGGCGCAAACGCTTCATCATCATTCCTGGGGCGCCACTGCTTCCCCTACCTCACCCTAGGTACGAATGAAAGTGAATGAAATATTATTTTCCATTAATTTTATATTGGCTTCAAAAATAATTGACCCACAATTTGTTTTTGTAGCAGGGTCTCCCCCAGCCTAGCCCAATCATTCATTCCCCATCTCATCACAGTGTCGCGGGGGGCGAGACGACTTCATCCCCACGGCGATCTCCAACTCCTACACCAGCCCCATCGCCTCCACAACGATCTCCAACTCCTACACCAGCCCCATCGCCTCCATAACGATCTCCAACGCCTCCACGCCGGACTCCAACACCGGCCTCATCGCCTCCACGCCGGTCTCCAACACCGCCCCCACCCCCTCTACAGCGACGCACTACAAAGATGTCTAAGGTCCCGGCGGCAAAGAAGACCCCAAAAAAAGAGTTATTTCTCAAGAAATACTTCCTGAAAAGACTGATGAGCAAATAGCAGCTGAAGAAGACAAAAAAGTGAAAGATTTTTTATAGATATCTAAAAGCAGAGACAAGCGAAGCTTAAGGAGAAGTCGTACTTTTACATACCACGAGATCAGCTGAGGCAGAAGGTCAAAGCTCACAAGAAAAAGATGCTTGAAGTTCGTAAGCCTCCACCACTATCAGACTATGACCGCTCCCTCGTGAAGTCACATGATGCACATAAGAAAAGGAAAAGAGCATCAGGGAAGGATGTCCCACAGCTCGGACAATAGAAGCAACCAATGCAAAATCTTGTTGTTGCTAATGAATATGGTTCCAACATAGAAGTCTATCGACCAGACAACTCTGGAGAAGTGTCGGTTCAAGACCTTAATGCTTTTTTTGAACAAACTGGTTTAACCTTGGATCAATTGACGGGCAAAGCTCCAATCCAGAACCTGGAAGTTGATACCTGGAAGACTTAAAAATTTGGCAAAAGTCTGTACAACCCTGCGGCTCTGAATGAATTGGGTACGCAAATGTACTTGCTCAACAAGTAGTACATGCAGGTGTATGGCAGGGGTGAGCAGTGGATCTTTGTCAGATTAGAGACCATCATTACTTCCGTGGCGATAACATCTTACATATTAGTTTCAAAGAATTACATCAACTATACCACTTGGACGCTCTGGACAAATCAATCATTAGCTCCTTTTGTTTGTAAGTGATTCTTACTTTTATTTAATAAACTCACTTCCATGCGTACATGTATATAATTATCCTCACATGTAACTTATATTTATATATAGATTCCAGATGTCAGAGCTCCAAAGAATACAAGACACCAGTGTTGGCTTCATTGATCCTTATATCGTATTCAAAACCGATATTATTGTCAAGGAGCACTGGGTATCTGAAGCACAGACAAATATCATGAAGTTCTTCGTGAAGTAGCACGACAAGACAACAATACTTTTCCTGTACAACTTTGAGTAAGTGTTAATAATAATGTAGTCTACACATTTTATGTAATATCAATACAACTTATATGCATGTACGTGTGTGTGTATAAACCAATGCAGGTTTCACTGGATACTCATTGTCATTGAGTTAAACTCAAGGCGGTTAGTAATCTTGGACTCATTGAGAAAAGAGCGGGCACTATACCAAGATATAATAGACATTATCCAGGGGTAATTTCGATCTCTCGCGCACAACTATTATTGAATAGACTTTGCCATAATTTATTAACGATCGTACATTATTGGTCGCATAGGGTTTGGAAAGAGTTTATTCGGCAACACCGCAAGGATTGCAAGGCACCACTTAATGTAGTTGAAATACCAGTAAGTTGTACTATATATACTTCCCCACGTGTTTAATTACTATATCGTACTTCAATTTACGTGTGAGATGATGAGAATAATCTTCTTCTCGTACAGTGGTGTTTGCGGCAGCAACCAGGTAATAACTTGTGTGGATACTACGTTTGTGAATTTATCACCACACACATAAGAACTCCTGAAGATGTCCTCAGAGTACGTATATATATCAATTTTTTATTAATTTTTAAATGAATATATATATATATATATGTATTAATACTTTTCCTTTTATTTCAAATGCAAGACTGAATGGTTGAAACGAAGGGTCATGCAAAAAGACCATCTGAAAGCAGTTCAAGAGTCAATAGCAGGATATCTTCTAGAAAAAGTGCTAAATCCCAACGGCGAGTTCTACTTTGATCCTAAGGAACTAATGATGTAAATTAAATGTTTATTGATATCGTTATTTTCGAGAATAAGATTATGAAAGTGTTGTATATATACATATATATCTATAATATATATAGTTTCATACTTTATTCGAATATAATAATGCTCGAGATGAGAATTAGATGTAATTATATGCGTGCGTGTATTTATATTAGCAGCGTAGAATACGTACATAAAAACATATTATATATTAAACAAATATGTGTAACTCAACTGAAAACAAATTAAACAAAAAAAAAGAAAAGGAAAAGGAACCTTTAGTCCCGGTTGGGGTTACCAACCGGGACTAAAGGGTGCGGCCACGTATGCTTGGCTGGAGGGCCTTTAGTCCCGACTGGTAACACCAACCGGGACTAAAGGTCCCTCTTTAGTCCCGGCTCGATGACCCAGGACTGAAGGTTCCACCTTTAGTCCCGGAATCGTTGTCCCGGCGCGGTAACCGGGACTAAAGGCCGTTACCGCCCGGGACAACAAGTCCATCCTATAGTAGTGCTTCTTCTCAAAAGTCCACCTACGGCCTTCGAACCCTAGGTCCACCAAGCTGCAGACGTCTAACATCTCCTGAAAACCAGAAGTCTGGTTCCTACACTCCTTCATGCTCCGACTAAAGGAGTACTTCACTAAAACCCCCAATGCACAACCATGCCAGATGAGAAGACGCCTTAATGAACTTCAACATCTCCCATGTCTTGTGGCGATCCGCGACTTGCACCTCACCATAGACACAAGTCAAACACCATGCCTCCCCCCATTCTCAGATATAATGGAATCAATGTGATACTAAGAATACGGTAAAATTTCAACTCTAGTGTTATTATTCCAAAACATGTCACGACCTCCACTGTGCCATGAGCTGATAACCGCAAAGATGTTATCAAACCCTAGAGTACTTTTAAGACCTTCCACCCATGCTCGATGGACATGGGTTTCGAGAACATAGAGCATGATAGAGGCAACATTGTTCACATGAAGCTCCTTAACTGTCGCGGCGTTGCCCAAGCCCCGATAGTTCCAACTGAGGCAACTCATTGCTGTCGGCGGTCCTCCCCGCCGGAGGCCGCCATCGGATCTTTGCTTGCTGGTACCTCCAGATCTCCTCTCCTAGAAGCTATTTTCGAGCTCTCTGCCAACATGGTGCTTAGACCTCCGAATCTCCCGTCGAGACCTAGCAGATGCATTACACCAAGGCCGGGTTGTTGAGCACGTCATCCCCTTTGTCAGCCCGAGCGCGCCGCACCTAGAGGAGTTGAGTGAGGCTACCGGAGTTGAGCCAAGGTCCCTTGCCGGCAGTGATCTCTATCAAGGTCGCAAAGACCCTAGGTTTGACCTAGGTCAGACACCGCGGCAGCGCCGCGTATGAACTCTTCTCTCTTGCCGTACGTGCTCTTGGGAGTTGGGTCAGTGGCTCTGCATGGTGTATTACTAGTGTATATTGTATACATATCCGTTTCCTGGGCCTAGGACGGTCTTCCTCCCCCCGCCTCGGCCGTGACTGGCCATGAAAGAAGTCCCGGAGGGGAGCCACCTCTAAAAATTGTTTTCCAACCACCTTTAAAAATAAGAGCTGCATAATAAATTTAAATTTTTCAAATGATTTCCAAAGGAGAAACAATAAAAATGAAAGTTATAGATCACGGATGGAGAAACGACCAAAACGAAAGTTGTATATCTCGAAAGTTATGCAACTTTGTAGTTGACAACATTTTTATTTGAAATCATCTATGCATGAAAAATTATGCTTAAATTTCTCACATTTGAAATTCGATTTTTTAAACTACCGGAGATGGAGAAATGACGACAATGAAAGTTTTAGATCTCAAAAAGTTATACAACTTTGTAGTTGACAACTTTTTTACTTGAAATCATCTATGCATGGAAAATTATGCTTGAACTTCTCACATTTGAAATTCGAATTTTTTTAAATGATCTGGGATGGAGAAATGATGAAAAAAAATTGTAGATCTCGAAAAGCTATGCAACTTTGTAGTTGATAACTTTTTCATTCAAATTCGTTTAGGGTCTCAAATACTAATTTGAAAACTGGAGGAAGGAAAATAAGGAGAACGAATATCCTATTTCGACATAAGTATTGTATTGGTGGAGTGGTTAGGGGACGAATGCGTGATGCCACAGGTCACGGATTAAATAATCGCCACTTGTGATGGCAATCCTATGTGGCTGCCCAGTGGTGCCTAGTGTGGTCTCCTGAGATTAATTTTTTTTGTTATTTTTCTGATTTTTCCCTATTTTTAGCCTAAATTTGTAATATTTGGACAACGATATGTAGAGGCGGCTCAAAATGCAACCGCCTCTACAAATCGTCTCTAGAAATCCGTTTTTTAGAGGGGAGAACTGCCTCTGCAAATCGATGATTTGTAGAGACGGAATAAAGAGAGGCGGCAGGCCCAGCCACTTCTGCAAAGGCAACCTTGTCGCCTCTAAAGAGCCTAGCTGTAGTAGTGATTGGCAAGTGGGTCCTAAAGAAAATGAGGGCTATGGTACGAGGGGCAGCCCTCGAATCAAAAGTAGGAGCTCTTAGAGTTGCTAAAGAAAATACACTTCCTAGATATAGGGTGAGCTCATCCCAGAAAAACAGATGGACCAACTCATCCTACTTCTTTTGCCTACGGTAGTAGCCTAGGTGAGGACGTGAGAATAATTTATGAAACCTAGGGCATTTCACTCCATTCAAATTTTTTTTGATGTAATATAAATAATCACTACATTTTATTCAGCCATATGCACAAAAAAAACGGTACATTTACAGGAACTTTATCCCATTGATGTATTATTCACTTAACCTAACCAAAAGAATGCCTGAAGTACACCACGACCTCTAGTGCAATTCAGGTTGAAAATCCTGCCTGCCCATGAAACCTCTTTTATTACTATATACATGCTCAACGACGTTCTTTCAACGCGGGGCGCCGGGGTTGGTGTCCGTACAGCCTGCCCTGCAAAATGTAACATGGAAAGCCTAGGTAAAAATAATACTCTGCTTGACTTACTTTAAGCTACCCTTAACAGTAATATTCTGTTAAAAGTAATATTTACCATCTTTTATAGTAATTTTTACCATTATTCTTTTCCCTAGTCGGACCAATTTTTTGTACAAGATATGTGTGCTGACATATTACTTATTCATGTGCTTTTGATTGCTTTTACAATCTTGTGTCATTGTGTGTGTATAACATAGTGTTTAGTGACTTTCGATCAGCACAAAAGTAATTAAAGAATTTGATCATATAAAGTATTGGTCATCTTTTGTTTCCAGTAAAATCGGTAATATATAATAGCAGATCTAAATCAGACAACAAGTTCTTTTAAATGCTGAGGCTCACCTTAAAATGTGTCAACAATCTGGGCATGAGTATCCTCCTCAGGCTTCACTGTTAATTCAGGTTCCTTCCGAGTTAGTTTCAGTGGAACATCAAGCTCTGGGGGCTCCTGCACATGCAAAGTTATTTTCTTTATTAGTGATGTGCCAAACAATTTTTTTCCAAGATACTCTTCAAAGGCTCAATTTCCAGATCACCATGCAACGGATGAGTGGCCAGTATATATCTTTAAAAAAGGGATGTTGCTTGATATCGTTTGCACCGGCACTTGAACTAAGTCGAGAAGCGGGATCTCTCTGAAGCAATCCATGGATTAATTGCTTAGCCGCAAGACTAACCTGGAGTAAATATTTGTTAATAGATGAACAGACTAAACAACATTGTAGAATGTAAACTAGTGCCTAATAGTTATACTAAACAAGGGACTATCTCACTAGATAGTTTTAAAATTGTTTCTATACCATCAAATGTTAACTGCACAGACACACGCAAATTTGACCAGATTTACATGTAATTGTAGGTAACAAAAATAAGGATGAAATCTCTTACCGGAATGCTACTTGGAAATGTAAGATCTTTGTGCAGGATATTATGAAATGTCCTTTTCCTGTTCTTTCCTCGAAAAGGTGTACGTCCATACAACATTTCATACAAGAGAATTCCTATATCATGGGGAAGAAGGATGTGACAACCTCAGAGACAGTATCAAACTGGTATGCTATATAAGATCTCTTGAACAAGGAATTCCCATTTGGGAATACTTGATATAGATCTCTTTACTTCCACATTCGTATTGTGGTACCATATAGATTACAAGCATCAAGCTAAACTGAAGTTAGCATATATATTTATATATATTATGTGCCCTAAAGTTGTATTATGGTGCCACACAGGCTGTCATCCTATGTTGTTTCATCTGAGATTGATTTTAACTATATAACACAACTATTTCGATACTAGTTCATTTCTACCATTTCTTGTATATAATCTTTTGGATTGGTGATTAGAACCACATCTTAGGGATTTTTATATAAGTGCACATTTGGCGCCCAGGGGTTTGGCACCCTCGTTAGCTAAAATACCATGTTGCAATATTTTAAAAAACATAAAAAATCATGTATGTAGTACACATAAAGCTAAGCATATCCACAACAATTCAGTTTAAAATTCATCCTAGATGTCAAGAAACAAAATAGACAAGCAGTCAACCTGGCATTGTTCATCATGTGCTAAAAGTGATACTTCTAGTTTTTTAATCTTATTAAAAGATGAATTTCAAAATGAATTGTTGCGGCTATACTTAATTTAGGTGTACTACATAAATGATTTTTGTGATTATTTTTTGAAATATTGCAACATGATATTTTAGATAAAGAGGGCGTTAACCTCCTTGAGCGCCATATAATTTTTCTTTTCTATATTGGCAATTAAAGTGAACATCTTTGCATCAGAACCAAGTAATTTGAGGCCAAAGTCTGTTACTTCCCTCATATTATTCTGAAATTCTTGTTTAAAAACACAACAAAGAACAGGAAGCACTAAACAATCAAGTTCACCAGACTGGTAAGCTTGCCGGTTCTCCCGGTGGAAGTCCAAACATTTCATAGGTTATCATGATTATTTAGATACTGAGTTGATCCTTCAACGTTTCACCTGCCTACATCGTTTAGGTGATAGTTCTTATTCCTACTCAGAGGCAAAAAAAAATTGTTTTTAATCCATGAGTAAACTTATGGAATGTATTCACTAGCTATAGCTTAAATGATAACAAAACTCTATAATCCACATATTATTGCTTACCAAGAGCCCACCAATCAATGGCACTTGTATGTGGTGCACCTGTGATGACCTCCTAAAATATCAAAAGATTGCATGGCAATTAATTTAGAGATCAAGAAGTGAAGAAATCAAAACTAGGGTTTAGTTAAATGCATTAAAAGTTTAAATAAGATTCAGAAAACCATAGGTTCACAACCAATGACAAAAAGTTATTAATTTAGAGATCAAGAAGTGAAGAAATAAGAATTAATGGTTTAGTCAATGCACTAAAAGTTTAAATAAGATTCAGAAAACCATTGGTTCACGATCAATGTCAAAAATTTGTATTTGGCTTGATGCAATTGACACCAAATACTCTTATCTTAAAGTTTCACAAAACCCATGGTAATGTGGCACTGGTACCATCCATGCTGGTGCTTTTTGGGGACTACATAGGATTACCAGCTTGCCCTATAACTATATATAAGACATAATAATTGGTGTCATGTGCCACATGCCAAAGAACCCGTAGTTTTGCAGCACTTAAATTACAAAACTAGGTTTTTTATGAATAAGACAATCTCTATCGAACGTATGGGATATGTCCTTACATGTAATTGCTCTCTTGTAGAGGGGTCTCTCTGCATATTTTACACTCTGTTTTATATACCAGCCCTTTTGGGAAAGGATGTGAGAGCTAATTTCGAGATTCACAACATGGCATCAGGGTTATACACTCATTGTAGCCACCGGCAGGTCACTCACTAGCCGTCAACAAGCACCACCTCTTCTGTTCTTCCCCTTATGTGATGTTGTTAACCCTGTCACCTAAGGCGCTCAGGAACCCCCACATGGGGCAACCACCTCTCAGTCTCAGTTGCTGCCATGGTGCCTCCCTTGGCATCAACTGCGTACCTCGACGCAACCATTGCTGGTGCCGTCCCCTGCCCCGATTCGGCTCAAATCAGGGGAAGAAGAGAAAAAATTCTATAAAACTGATATGTTCTCTTATATGTAGAATATTTGATTATGAAACTTTTTATGGAGGTTGGGAGTATAACAATTATGGCAATCATTGCAAAATGATAAAAATATTTGAGTGGAAGTAACCATATAATCATGTATGGTATCTTAAAATATTTGCAACGTGCTAAGCATAATCTATTTGGTACAAATTTTAAAAAGTGGTATGAAATTACCAAACTGCACTTCAAAACTCTCAGCAACTTTCTTTTATATGAAACTTTGGGGAGTTCCCACAACATACAACTCTCATTGTGAATGACAAAAGTGTGTGTGTGCAGAGATATTACTATTTACCTTGACAAGCTAAATTATCACAACTTTAAGTATGGTGGGAGTAATAACTTAGGATGTGATGGTGATCACATTCAAATTATTTGGAAATCAGTCATCTCACTGATGAAATACGAAAAAACCATGCTAAAAAAAGTAAAGATAGAGCACTGTATCATACTGGAGCTATGTACTCTTCAGTTCCAACAAAAGAATTTGATGGAGTGGCAGGATCTGAAACAAAACTTGGGGGCAGATACTCCTTAGATCTTCTTCGTCTTGATGTAGAATGCTTTATCACCTGAAGTATATCATTAGCAAAGGTTATTGGCTTATAGCTTTGTATTTAATTAAGTGCACAACAAGCTCTCATGGAAAACAAACATACATGATTGCGGCACCTATAAGCAGTCTAAATCTATGTCATTGACACATGAAAAACTATTTGTTCTCCACTGCAAATATCATGCAAGTGGAAAATAGTAAACTCACCACTATGTGAAGTATAGCTGCACATTCTGTTAGTACCATATGGTGAAATAACACGGTAGACTGATGAGGAATAAATGCACAAACAAAATACTAATATTGATTTAGTTTTCAAAGCTTGCTCTCGACTTACATGAGGTTTTGAAGAAGTCAAAAACGAGAGGTCAAAATCAGTCAGAACTATGTGGCCATCCTCTTGGAGCAAAATATTTTCTGGTTTTAGGTCACGGTATATTATTCCTGCAATAGAAACACTATATAATCACCAACCATTGATGTCACCACAGGAATTTAAATGCATCCCTTCTAAAGAATAGGAACAGATGGCGCAAATGATCTTACTTACACGATATTAATTTTTACTCGACCGATTATAATTTATTTGTTATATATTTGTTTAGTAATTAAACACTGTACAGCGTGGCTAGCTATTATTAACCCAACAAGCCGTGTTTAGAGAAATCATCAAGAATAGTGAAATTTCCTAGCCTCAGTAACATTTGCATACTGCACTTGAGGAAGAGACTTGTCTAGAAACTACGCGAAATAATAAAAATAAGACCAATACCAAGGAAATGGAGATACTCAAGACCAATCACAACCTCCGCAGCATAAAACCTGCAGAAAAATTGATCAAAATAATGTAACAAACAGAAAAATATAGGCAATATATCATAATAAAATATTTAGTAATACAATAGTTTAAGTGACTATCACATCTCTATAATCCAAATTATGGAAAAGAAAAACTAAATTGTCCTTTTGCTTCAGTTTTGGGGTACTATGCAGGCTCCCGAACGGGCCTTCCTAGGTAGTGATGGTATTAGCATAGTTCATAAGAGTTCTTCAGATTTGAAGTGTCAGAAAAATTATTTGCTTGATCAACTATTTGTTTGGAGAAAAAATAATCGAATAAACATATCATAGCATTTGAATTTGCCAAAAAGTATAATCCTAATGAAGATACGAGATTTCTTTTCATTAATGCCATTATTTTGCAAATTTTCATATCAATTAGGAAATGGTTCATATGTTGTTAACATCAAAGCTTATAAACTCAAGCTACAAAGATAAATTATAAACCATTAGGAATGCCCTATATTAACTTCACAGCATAAGCTAATATTTGTATCTGAACAAGGAAAGAACACATCCATTTTGGAAGGCATTTTCAAAAGCACAACAAAATTTTACATCAGAATAGGCACGTTTAAATAAACAAATAATGCATCAAGGAGTAGTCTATATAAAAAAAATTGCATTTTGTAACAGCTACCTTGCAGATTCTTCTCTCAAAAGTTTCATGGGTTGCATATCGAGTAGTGCAAATAATTCACCTCCAGGACAAAAGTCTGTTATGAGACAAACATGTGTTGGTGTCTGAAAAAACAATGATTAGTAATGCATATATGTTAAATTCAAAAGTTAAAATGCAAAATAAATTATCAAAATACAAAACATGATGGTCAATAATCAATTATGGAGGTCAGTAGATAACCATATAGAAACCATATGCAGATGAAGTTATGTGTACCATTTTTTTTATTTACCAATCTTAAATGACTCTAAGACAAGGCACAACAGCATAGCACATAAGACTGACCTGGAATGAAGTATATAATGTTGGGAGAAAAGGATGATCCAATAGTGAGTATATTTCTCTTTCGATACAAACTCGATGAACCTGCACATTTCAGAAACTAAATGCATATATTTGGAAATGTTATCTTGTAAGAATCTGTTTATAGCATATGTCTGAATAAATTGATAAATACTAAACATCCAAAAATTAATCAATGTTTTCACTCCTGGAAGATTTGTGATACCATGTTGCCCTTTCATTCTTCATTTTCGAAATTTAAGCCACTGACACTCCCTTCTAGGAGTGGCACGAATGCACACCCACACAACCATACGGATACAAAACTAATAATTCAAGATTCAACTACTAATTTTACCACTTATCCAAAAAAAACTCCAACTGCTTGTACCTATACATACCAGTGTGACCAGGAGTTTGATAGCATGAAGTGTCTATCAAAAGATACAACACTGCATGTTATTAACATTTATTTCTAGAATTTACCTTGTTGCGGTTCAACATCACTGATTTGTCCATTGCCTTCATTGCAAATAATTCACCACTGCCTTGCAACTCCACCAAATGTACACTAGGGAGAAAAACATAGACATAGTATCATACCCTTTATTAAGCAAAGACATGGTAGTAATAAAGAAATCCAAGGACAGGGCAGATCTAGTATGGACGCCTGTGTATTCCCAGGAATACCCAACAATTTTGCCGAAACATTATGTATATACCCAGTACACATATGTGTAAATGTTAGTTGCACTTTATTTTCGACATGTTCTTGTCATTCACTTATTAAAAAACACATCATACTGTCTGCCTCCCACCAAACTCCACCAAGGCTTCCTCAAGTCTCTCTCAAACCCCAATTCCCATAGGAACCCAACACTGAATACCAGCCACACTAACATGCATACGAATAGAGGCATGATGGCTAAACTGCTAAAATGTGCCCACCCTAAACAGCGCCATCTGCGTCTACCAACTGCACGCCTCCACGTGGATCACACTACCCACACCTATTGTCCCTCCACACCTTCAGACAGTTGCAACCAGTCACAACTAGGTTGTAACCAGGCCATGTCACAAAGTCACAAGTCATGACCAATTAGGCAGTTGCAACCAATCACAACTGAGTTCTAACCAATTGAGGTGGTTATGACTAGCTGAGCAAGTTGCTACAAGATCTAACTAGGCTTGACTCAGTTAGACCCAGTCACGAGTCATGATCAACTAAGCTTACAACCATTGGCAACCGAGTTACAACCAGACGGAATGGTGGGAGTCGTGACCAACTATAGTTGCAACCATACAACTAAGTTGCATCCAAGCCCAGTCACAAGTAGTGACCAACTGAGCCAGTTGAAATCATCCGTAATTGTGAACCTGGTTGGATGATGACGGGGCTCATGACCAATTGATCTAGTTGCAACCAGTCGCAACCAGCTAAGTCACGAGTTGTGACCAACTAGGACGGTTGCATCTAGATGGGATGGTGAAAGTTGGGCTCAATTGTTTAGTTGGTTGGTGGACCATGTTAGTTGGTTTTTTGTTGGGTTGGGTTGGCTTGAGCACGTACATTTTGCATATATATACTATTCAATGTCCAGTGCATTGAATTATTATTCAACGTGCCAACCAACTAACCAAATTACCTGCAACCATAAAAAGACCTTGCACAACTATAAAATCCTGAGTACCACATCTTCTAGACAAGTCCGACATCCACAATCATAACACTTGTGTTATATAGCCATAAAAATCTTACCTTCATTTGATTACCATGTATCAATAACCCTAAACCCTAATTCCCACTCATTCCTCTCAATATTTTCCTCACATCTCCTCGGGAATAAATATCCGAGGGGCACGGAAGGGCTCATCAAATACACTTGCAGTATCATATACGGGCGTGGATTGACATCTACCATTTTTTGTCTGGGTTGATTTAATGAAATATTTATTTTCTTGCTAGCAAACATTCAAAAGTAGTAGCACATACCTAAAATGGTTAGTTATGTATGTTTCAATTTCAAAAGGTTAGGTTGATCTCCTTACCTGCCAGTGTCACCACAACCCAAAGGTTTTATAGGCTTGAAATGCTTCAAGCCAATCTTCTCCCCAGATTTTGTAATCTGAAGTACAAATACAAAAAGTCATTATACTACTATGGAACCAAAATAAAAAAAATCCATTTGATATTCAAGCATACTTAAAGTATGACCGCATATTGGATTATATAAATAAATCCTATAAAAATCAAAATGAAAATAAAAAACCTGAGCATTTTGCTCATAGAATGTTTTTGAGTGTTATCTTAATATATAAGTTATTGCAAGTTCATAAATTGGTATGAAATAACACTATATGCAAAAGCAAAGATCATTGCACGACATACTCCATTCCAAATTATAAGATATTTTGGCTTTTCTAGATACAAGTTTTTTATATGCAATTAGATATACACTATGTCTAGATACATAGTGAAAGTAATGTATCTCAAAAAGCCAAAACATCTTATAATTTGAAACAGAGTGAGTAGTAAACATACTATTTAGGCTTAGCAAAGGTAGAAATTAGAATTTGAGAAAGAATGAACTGAACTATTTATAAACATATATGGCAAATGCATTGTCATCCTGCTTTTGCCTTTCTTCAATGCAATAAATAGTAAATTACTTTGCTTCCAACTCTTTGTCTATATATGCTGTAGTAATAAGCTTAAATAACTACTTTTTGTGTAGTTCTACTTACATCATAATCTTGTAATCTTGTACGGAACATTCATATAGCATACCTTTTCTATCGCAATCCAAGAAGAGTTGTAACGTTTATGAGGCTTTGGGGAAACATATTTTGAGTAAATGTCCCATAGGTCCTCTGGTCTCTGCAAATACACATATTAGCTACAACACAACATATGACAAAGAATTGGCTAAACAAACTACTCTTAAATATTCATTTTAATTCAAAGTATCGACATTACAGCTATAGTTTTCTGTTTCGTAATGCAAAGCTCATAATATGCAGTAAACTATGAGAATAGTTTAATTCAGTGTCCATTACTTTAATCCTTTTCTTCTAAGGTTGCCCCCATATCATAGTAGGTGTTGTCTATTTGTTATAAAAACTTGCATTTCCATATAGAGCATTAAATTGACCTCCACAATAGAAATCTACCGAATATTTATAATAACATTTATAGAAGTTTAAGAATAGTTAGTGATCTCTTGTTAGCATATCCTTTTTCCCTGAACATGCAAGAGGGATGTGCATATTTGAATTAAGAAGAATAATTAGCAAATGCTTTTGAAAAATAGTGAAACAAAAATTAGATGTACCTTACCAGGTTGGGATCAGGAAGCTCTCTGACTGCTTCATCCACATTCTCTGCCGTAGCTTTGACCTATTTAAATTTTATCATATAAATAGTTAGTGTACTTCAAATTTGAAAGCAACAATACATTCACATAATGTTATAGTCCTATATATCAAGTACTCACTCCATTCCAAATTGTTAGTCATTTTAGTTTTGTCCTAAGTTAAACTTGTCTAACTTTGACCAAGTTTATCAAGAATATATATTAACATCTACAATATAAAATAATTACACTATCAAAATATATCTCATGGTCTATTTAATGAATCTACTTTTTATGTTGAAGATGTATGTAGATTTTTCTATAAATTTGATCAAAGCTAGAGAATTTTGACTTAGAACAAACCTAAAACCACTAACAATTTAGAATGGAGGGAGTAGCTATACATATTTTGTCATGACATACCCATGTTACTTGTTAATTTCCAAGTCCACAGGTTTCTTTTATAAGTATTACTCACACAAAAGAAGGTTGAAAGCTAATTCATCACTGTGGACCATGACAACAAGAATAGAAACCAAATAACCGAGTCCTCATTTTATTTTACTTTTTAAAGTTGACTTATTGTGTACCAGTTATAGATCTAGTTTAAACCATCAAAATGAAAATTAGTAAGAATAAATTGAGCTACCAATTTAGCACTTTGTAGTTCAGTGTTCTCAGAGAGACGATTCCTAAGGGGTTCAACATGGTCGCTTCCATCCAATTGAACACCAATGAAGTACTGAAGCTCTCCCTACATACCCAAATAATAGAATGAGTATGCACAGCACCACATGAACAAGTGCAAAGCAAGTTGAGAAGAGCTACAGGCATTGAGTACCTTCTGGTCTCGCATTGGCTGCAGGTGGAACAAGTTCCAGAACTTCTTCCCTAGTCAGTGAACAACAACCGTAGAAAAATATCAGTATAGCACCCACATCAATCATACATACATTTACTAAACTCTATGGTAGTAAAATGTCAATTGCCCATGCTTTCTAGTTTTTTTCAGTTAGGAAAGGCAAAATTTACCACTCTTGGTGTAGTTGATTAGCTGGACAGTGATTTCGGTCTGTTCCCGGATAGCCTCCCGGATCTTATCGACCGTGGACATGTCGGTCTCTGGCCCTTGAAGAAATCTGCAAACACCAATAGGATTAGACTAGGTCACCTACATACCACAACCCATTCAAAGCAAAAACAGGAGAACCAATTATGCATTTAAAGAAAAGAAAAATCACTAAGAGCTATACTGTACCGAGGCCCTCTCAAATAATTTGTGGGTCTCTGATATCCAAGGTGCTCTAATTGTGGGAGTTATCTCAGAATTTCTATCTCTATGACATTTGGTCAAAGATGTGATCCTGCAGCCTGGGGTCGCAGATTGTCATATCTGGCTATATTCAAATGGTCAATGTTCAGCAAGCTTGGCTTACAAAAATCTCTTTGATGGAATGAGTTCATTTCAGCCTTATACTAGAATTTGGACAATATTTCACTCTTGAGTTACCGTATTTTCATATGGACAAAAACGCCCCTCTACTCCTTTCAAGCTCCTCTCACAGAGGTGCAGGTCCCACCTAACACTGCCATGGGCCCACTTGTCCGACTTATCCTCACCACTAGGATGAAAACGGATTGAATACAAACTGATACTATTGATATCATATTTGTTTTCATATTTTTTCCTCGGATACGGATAGCTATCGGATACAACTACGGATACAGATTGTCTCGGATATGAATACGAATAAATATATATCAAATACGGGTTGAGTCCGATGCGGATAGTGTGGGTTACGAATATTTCTCCGAATATTGAGTAAAAGCAACATCTATATATACAACATGTGCTGCAGTCATTTGACCACTATATGAGTCCTAATTACAACTAGATTATACGTGTAGAAGCAACTTATCAATAGTTCATATACAAGTCGCATTGTCATGTTTTTTTAAAGTTGAGTTACATTGTCATAGCTTTAAAAAGAAAATGTGCCGGCAAATATAAAATAACTAAACTTGACCAAGCCCAAGTAGGCAAAAGCACACTCGGCAGTTGTGTGCTTCATGGGCTTCGGCCTTGGGCCAATACATCCTACTACTTGTATTGGGCCTGTGCGAACGGCAGCAGTCAAGACACAAGACTCAGCAGTGTGTGCGAGTATGCTAGTTTAGTCCCACCTCATGCCCCAGCCAGCGGACGCAGATTCGGTGACTTTCCTTCAGCAAGTCATAACGTAACTTTCCCTGCCACATCTACCGTCCAAGCAAGATCGTGGGGTTGGAGACGTTTTCATCCAGGGATGGGCTTCTCTCCCGTAGAGAGAGACAGCGCTGTGGGCATCAACGTCCTGAGCGCCGCGCCGCCCTGACGAGACTCAGGAGAGGGAGGAGCACGCCCACGACGATGCGGTGGTCAGGCTGGCCCGAGAGCCCAGCGGGACATCCCACAGGCACATCGTCCATGTTGTCCGGGAACGCGAGTGCGTGCCAGGCGAGCACGCGTTGGCAGAGGGAGCCGAGCACCAAGCTGCAGTGGCGCGTGCGACGCGGTGCAGCTTTGCAGACGAGGAGGAGCAGAGTAGCCCTAGTCGCAGGTCGGTGTAGGCCAAGCCGCCCAGGTCGGCTGCGGCGCCGTGTCGGTCGCCCGCGAGACGAAGGGGAGCAGCGTAGTGGAGGTGGCCTCGACGCGGCCGGAGGCGACGCCGCTAGCCCCTCCTGCTCCAAGTCTCCAATGGGGGTCGTCGAGGCGTGGGGCAACACCACTGTCCAGGCTGCTGCGGGAGAAGGAGACGCGCTGGCCCACTCCGTCGGCCAGTCTGCGTCCGCATGCTCACGCTCCGGTTCGCATTCGGCATCGGCAAATGCCTCTGCTCCTCGCATGTTCCAGTGGGCACACCGCACGTTCCGTGCATTCGCATTCTAGAATCCAGCATGCAGGGTCCAGGTCGCCCCTGCCCCTGCCTGCCGCAGAGGAATTCGCCGCAGAGTGCGCTGAGGTAGACGCGTGAACTCCGAGTCTCCGAGAGTCCCGTGGCTGAGGAGTGGTGGCGGATGTGCGCCAGCGGGCCGTGCACAGCCAGGCAGTCGTCCGTGGCCACGGTCTGCGCGTCGGAGCCCGGAGTAGATGTAGAGCTGAGGCGCCTCCGCCGCCACCACTACCGCGTGGGACTTCGTCCGTGGAGGCGGCCAGGCCCGTCGCGCTCGTGGTCTTGGATCATCATTTCGTCAAACATCCGGCGGGCGTCGGCTTCGTCTATCGTCTCGGCCGGCAGCATTAGCTTGGTGGCACTGTGCCAGTGCGACTCCAGCTCTGGGTCGCCATCGTCGTCTCAGGTAGCAACATGCCTGTTCTTGCGCCCCCCGGCGTCATGGAGGAGAAGCGGCGTCATGGAGGAGAAGAGCAGGTCCATGGCCCGTTCTAGCATCCTCTGCCTGGAATGCTCCCGCATGGTGAAAACTCAGAGCTCGCGTCGGCCGCGCCGCCCTCCGCGGTGGCTGCGCACGCTCGCCGCGCTACAGGCCCGCGCCGTTTCTCGCAGCTTTGGTCTCCGTGCTGGTCGCGAGCTTGCCTCGCCGCCCTCTGCGCCCACCGCATGCTCGCCGTGTCGCTCTCTGCGCCGACCACGCGCACTCACTCCACACTGGCCGCGCGCTCACCACGTCGGCCGCGTGCCCGTCGCGCCGGCCACGCACGCTGGCCACGAGCTCCCTGAGTCTTTGCGGGAGAGAAGCCGAAACCAGGCTAAAAGTGGCTGCAGCCGTTTGATCTTGGATGAACAGTGGATTTGGCAGGGAAAGTTACAACGTGACTTGCTGAAGATGATGGGAAAGGAAGGAGATGACTTGTGGGGTGCTGGTGTCAGTGACACAAACATAAGAGGGAAGAGGGGTATTTTGGGACATAAAGAATAAGGTGTTTTTCATGTGGGCCCAATAACATCCAAAGCTTATAGCAATGGCATAGGTTCGTTAGAGAAAAACTAAAATAACAAACTTTAGAATAGGTAAATAGTAACGGCACTTCTTTCGTCCAAACGGCACCAATCCAAATGGATGTGTCAGGTAGCAAAGCTTGAATCAAAGTTGCCAAGTTTGAAAAGAAATTTGCCAAATTGTTTATCTTTAGTGACAGGTTGGGTACTGCTCACCTGCAATTCCTCCCGAGGATCTCTTCCCGCGTGTACTCCGTCAGCTCCAAGAAGCTATCCGACGCGAAGATCTGCACAAGCACAACCCAAGCATTCTACGCTGAGTAACTGCGAGAAGCTGTCCAGCTATGGCGGGATGCCGTGCTTACAATGGGGTTGTCGGGGAGCCTGGGATCCGTGATGACGAAGTTCTTCTCGATGCGCTCTAGCGTGGTGGCTAGATCGATCCCCTGCCTGATGTCCCTCTCCCTTCCCTCTTGCTCCCAGCTGTTCTTGCGCTCCTTCTCCATCGTTGACTCCGGTGTCGCCGGCGCCGGCGCCATAGCCTCCACCTCCGCTGGAAGGGCCTCCTTGCTTCCTACCGAGCTCCTCTTCCCCATCTTGAACCTGCCGAGAAACCATCCTTATATGTCATGTCAGTCACATGGAGCCCTGAGTCTGAGCTTGTTTGAAGTGTCCGAGTTTCTGACTGACCCCATGAGGGAGGAGCGGCGGCGGCTCAACTTCCGGCTCAGCCGCGAGTCCTCCTTCTTCACGTCCCAGAGCGGCGTGCCAGGGGCCACCAACGGCGGCGCCGTGACGAGCGGTGCAGGCTCCACGGGCTCCTGTTCGCCCTCGGAGCGAGCGCGCGGGTGCTTCACCGTCTGCACCACCTCCGTGATCGATGACATGGCCGTCTCCTTCTGCCGGTCTACGGTATCAAATCAAAGAATAGAGACGTGATCAGCGCCGCCAACAAGCTTAATTTGACGGATTGGCAGGACAAGGACAGGGCATAAGGGAGCCGAGAACGCAGGGGGGTCGTGGACTCACCGTCGTAGTGGATGAGGGAGACTGGCATCTCGTTTGGCCGCATGCGCTTTTCGCTGAGCCCCTCCGTGTACTTGCTCACCTCGACTTGCATCCTGTCAGTCACGGCAATTCCATCAATCACAAGGCAGGGCAGAGCAGAGCACTTGAGGTCAGGGCATCAGGCATGGGCACGAGCTGAGCAGAGCAGAGTGTCAGTCCACCAAGAGGATGGGTACCCGATGAACTTGATGACCTTGCCGTGGTCGTCGCGGATGGGGGTGACGGTGAGCATGTTCCAGAAGGGCGTGCCGTCCTTGCGGTAGTTGAGCAAGCGGCCGCAGAAGCTGCGGCCGGTCTTGACGGCGTCCCGGATCTTGGCGACCTCGTCCATGTCCGTGTCGGGGCCCTGCAGGAAGCGGCAGTTGCGGCCGACGACGTCCTTGGGGGCGTAGCCGGTCATGGTGTAGAAGCCGGCGCTGGCGTAGATGATGGGGCAGTTCGGGCGGGTGGCGTCGGAGACCACGAACGTCTGCTGCAGGCTGGACAGGGCGTCCTTGAGCTCCTGCGACACCCGCGGCAGAGAGTCCCCCGACCCACGCGACGACTTGGCGCTGCCCACGCCGCTGTCGCGGCCGCGCTGGAACGAGGCCTGCCTGTTGCCGGCACTGACCGTGGAGGACGACGCCTCCTCCACGATCTCCTTGCCCCCGCCCGACACTGACCGTGGCTGCGGGAACGTGAAGCCGCTGCCGGCGTCGTCGGAGCCAGACGGGAACGCCATCCACTTCTCCACCTTCTCGGCCGCTTGCCTTGATGACCCCGTCATGGACGACGGACGCCGGTGATGCTCCCCTTCCCTCGAAGACTAGGAGACTGTCGCGATCAACGGCGGTGCCGGTGCGGGAGAACAACCATCTGCCCCGAATCACCCGCTGCAGGCAAGAGCACAGGAAAAAGCAGGGCAGGCGACCAAGAAAGCAGAGACGGAATGAATGGCGGGAGAAGCAGGGCAGGCGCAGCGAGCGGATAATGCAGTCCGGCCCGTGTGAGCGACTCACGGTCGTCCCGCCCCTCCAGCTCCACCTGTTTCCGCGGCCGCGCGAGGGCCACCGGTCCCCCTCTCCCGCGGCCAGCTCGGCACCACGCCGGGCCCGATCGATCGGGGTCGCCAGCAGGGCCGCCGCATCCTGCGGTCAAGGAGGAGCGGACCGTTGCTGTTCGACGGGCGGAGCGCGGGCTGGGCGCTCCACGACGACGGCGACGCGACGCGACAAATCTTTTGAGGCGGGCGTGTGGCTACGGGAGCGCGCGCGAGTTGGCCTGGTTGGATGAGTGGGTGGGTGGTGTGTCGTGGCGGGGCGGGGCGCCGCTCGTACGGCGTCGCGGTCGCGAGGGAGGTTGCGACGCCCACGACGGCGATGGTAACAGCGGGAATCGACGCGGGTGCGGAACACGGGAACAGGAACCATCCACTACCGCAAAGTGGGGCAGCAGTCCTCTACCTCCTGGTCCTGCTGCCTCGTCAACACAGGTTGTGCAAGTGGATTTTCCCGTTGATTGCTTGCTCCTTTATTATATGATCCATATATAGGAGTGTTATTATGCTCTATGGTTTATGCACGTACGTGTCTCCCTCACACGTACACGACACAACTTCTAGAGATGTCTTTGGTTGCCATATAAAGGTTGCATCCTAGATCCTATATATCTATAAATGAGTGATGCAGCCTAAGTGAAATAGTATCTCAAAAAGAGTGTTTAGTGAATTATATAAGCAGATGTAAAAAAACTGAGACGCTGTTCCGATGGATGCATGAGCAGAGATAATCTGTCTAACATATGAGGCTGGCGTGTGGACCCTTCACCCCATCTCCGCATCCACCGGAACTAGCTTGTGAATAAATCTCAATTGGACATATCCTGCCAGTCTATATCTAACTATACAATTGCATCCACTCATGCAGTCATTCGGTCAACCAAACACGCAACTCGCTTAGTTTTATAGACTCCAGTCGTATAGGATGGGTGGAACAGACCAACCAAACACATCTTAAGTCTCCTCTAAGATAAAATAATACCGTACATGTCATTTCGACAATGCCGCGTCTTCACGTTATACCTTATATTTTATTTCGTCACGTCTCCTATGTTTCAGATACTTGATTTTTTCGGACAACATATAATTTTATCATTGTTTGATTGCCAAACAAATTATCTATTGTAAATTATTTTTAATTATAGTATTTAGTTGTTTAAGATTATTACACGAAAATTCAAGTACCTAAAATATAGCATAAAAGCTCTCTTATTTGGTAGTAATAAGGCCAGCTCCGCTATGTAGATCTCTATAAACACTTAAAATACAACTGGATTCTGGTGGGAAGCTAATGAAAATCACTATTCTATTTACATTGCGAGGTGGGAGCTGAAAAACACGCTCTCCACCCACTACTAGATTTCGACCCTATTGCCACATGACGTCCTTTGCAACACCACAAATTGTGTTGTAACAGGGGTGTGTTTTGCAACATTTGTCCAAAAATGTGGTAATATGGGGACTGTGTTGCCACAAAAATAGTGCATTGCAATATTTATGTTCACCGTTGCAAGAGGTGAGCCCTATAGCAACTCTTTCTTGAAAAGTGTTGCTATATGTTCAAAATATTGCCATGATGACATCGCGTTGCATTAGTATTGATTGGTGTTACAACTGTTTGGTACTCTTGCAACCATATAGAGCAGTGTTGCTATTGCTTGAAATTATTGCCATAATTTTGCTTGGTTGTAATATTTCACACGACCATTGCAATAGGTAAACCGTGTATTGCAACAAAATTTCTAAGGCGATGCAATAGTTTGTTATTGTTGCCATAGTTTTGTTTTGTTGTAATATTTATCAAGACCATTGCAATAGCTAGCTGTTTATTGCAACTAAATATCTAAAGCGATGTAATAGTATGTTGCTATTGCCACGTGTCGGTTTGGTTGCTATAAAATCCTAGTGTCGTTGTAATATGCTGTTGTAAGAAACACATGTATTTCGTAGGCTTTGAGTATAGCAAAAGGGCCTAAGCCTGTAAACGAATCATCTCAACCGGCGGCTTACGTGAACTGCTATCGCGCTAAGACCCCTCAACTCCTAACGTCCTAAAGTCGTGGAAACGACGTGACAGCGCATGGCACGCCCATCCATCGATCAAGAGAGGAGGCTCCTTGATCCTTGGGCGAGAGAAGGGAAAGTACCTCGTCGCTATTGGCTCTTGATGACTCGCACACGGGTGAGCAAGTGCACATGTACAATCAATTTACATTTTACATCATAAACAAGTATTGTATTGATTAATACACCAATGTTACCAACCTTTGAGTAGTTGGTGGCAGAAGAATAAGTCTAGAAATTGTAGGTTAGAACGGACAAAACACATTCTCATATTATCCAAATTCAATCAACAAGTAATACTATAAGCACTTTCCCGACGTAGAACTGGAGGTCGGCCATGACGTATTTCCGTGGCAGGGCACCCTCAATGCTAGCTGGGCAAAGTAGTTAACACGAATGACAGTGGAAGTGATGAAGCAGGGATCCACATGCCCCGCCAATGCCATCTTTGTGTACTACCTGCTGAGAGTCACACTAAATTAGTAGCAATCTGTAAGTGTAAACTTAATCTATACGAATGCTTCATCGCTACCATTAGAATACATTTTATAAATCATAAATATTGACAGGCAATTTGCCAATATTTAGGAATAAATATTTAATCTATCAATCAGGCAAAAAGAAAACAACATACTATCTTGACGTGAAGTGTTCTTTACACAGGCTTGGTATGTCATGGGAAGGCTAGGAGCTTATAATTCTTCAAATCTGCAGGTTGGGTTCTTAAAAATTTATGTTTTTATTTCCTTTGTTGGCTACTTAACTCGTCAGCTCTTTCGAAAACATGTAATGTTGTTAATTCCATGATATCAGTGAACAAGCTTCCACAGTAATGCCATCATCTTTCCATGATGATTCAGAACTTCAGATTCTCTAATAGCCTACATAATGTTTTGAATTCTACTAGCCTACATAGTGTTCAGCTGTACCCAATTGGATGTGTTCGGATGTAGAAATACCAAAATTTTAGACCGGAAGGTATGTAGGTATGTTCTGAACCAGTTAGACTAAAAGAGCTTCTATGTTCTGTGCACAGGATGACATTCTTCTGGAGTTTTGGACTGCTTGTATGTTCTGCTTCATTTAATGTTTCTGATGAACTATCTGTCAATGCATGTTTGTGACTTAGTCCTGATTAATGCCTGTCTGTTGAATCTTTTTGTTTATTAGTTTAGTTCCTCTACAATGGACCTTTTAATTATTTCTAGTTCCTCTGATGGACATATATCTTATTGTGTACTGACAGCATCTACGACTAACTGTTTTCATTGTCATCGGCTTCCTCAATCCTGATATGTTGTTTGTGACTTAGAGCTGTATAAATCCATGCTTGTTATATCTGATAGAATATATAGCTGTTTGTGTGTTGAGAATTAGTTAACATCAACTAGCTACTACGGATAAATCAGAGACGATGTTGCCATTGTGAATTTGCTAGCCTGTATGTTGAATTATTTAGTTAATCTTTTCTATTTGCATCTAAGTTGTTAAATTTGCTAATCACATGCTAATATGAACGTTTTTATTCATCAGGAAGATGCAACTTAGTGCAATGCTTGGAGTCCTGACATGATCACAAGTGAAGCAATTGTAAAATATGAAACAAGCTACGCCCAAGCACGCTCAGGCGGGTGCAAGTGTTGTAGAGATGTTAGAATATGTTGTAGTTTTGAAAGTTTTGAGATTCATGAAATTCTCGGTGTAGATATCATTTCAACAGATTGTCTATTTAATGAATAGATGTCTATTTTGGTTCAATGACTTCATTCAAATGTTTTGTTGATATCTATTGAGTTTTGAATTAATTAATGGTGTTGTAATATTGTCCGGTGGCACCAAACGAAAAGCGTTGTAAAAGTGGATATTGGCAACCCTATTTTTTGTGGTAATATATCCTATAGCAACGTATAATCGGCGTAGCAATAGAGGTTGCACCTTATAGCAACGGCATTGTGAACGTGGCAATTGCCCATTTTGCCATCACTTCTTGGTGTTGCGACATAATTCTTATTGCCACACTCGTTATGCGTAGCAATAACGACTGCACCTTATAGCAACCAAATGTTGGGTGTGGCAATTGCACATGTTGCCACCTCTTCTAGGTGTTGCGACACAATCCAAGTTGCCACACTCATTTTGCGTAGTAATAGCGGCGGCACCTTATAGCGACCAAATGTTGGCCGTTGCAATTGCACATGTTGCCACCACTTTTTGGTGTTGCGACATAATCCTTTTACCACTATCGATATGTGTGGCAATGGCAATACATTGTGTTGCAACACACGTTCGGCGTTGCTAGTGCACCATTTGCTACGCCATTGGCAAGTTGCCATTGCAAGGTCCAGCAACACCTAAGGCGTTGCATTAGTTGTTGTTGCCACACCTACAATCGTAGCAAAAGCTTATGTTGCAACGCCTAGGTGATGCGAATCCAAAACGCATTTTGCAACGCTAAGTAGAAAAACGTTGTCCAAAGCTTTACCCACGCAAGCGCCTGCAACGCCTCCCAACGAAAAAAGTGTTGCTATTTCTGATATTGCAACTATTTCGGACCAATTGCAACATTTTTCGGGCGTTGAAACAGGGTTAAAATTTAGTAGTGACCGCTTCCCACTATCCCTGTTCGATTGCCACTAGAATCACTTTATTCTCACCTGCTCCCCACCTTACTCTTCCACCTGAATTACTTCACCAAAAAATCAAGAAGTGAAGTTCATGAATCCGTAAAGGGAGCTCTACCAGTGAAGTTCATGAACCAGGAAAGGGAGCTCTACCAAACTGACCCATTGTCTGCTACCAAACGGTGGCTAAGCCAAGCAACAAGGTGCTTTCAGGTGCTTTCTGCTTTCTTAGAGCATCTCCACCAGATCCCCTATTTATTTTCCCTTAAACTTTAGTATAGGAGATTGAGAAAACTTGATTACAGCATATAGGGGACATGTGCTGCAGCAAATTGAGAAATCCTCACCCCTTTACACGTCGCCCCGCCTGTCAGTGACTACATGAAATCCCTTACTCCATTCTTCTTCCTCTCGTCGCGTTTCACGCCGTACCACCATGAGGTGGCTTCGCGCGCAGAGTAGGGCACGCTTGGCGACAGCAGCGCAACCGGCATGTCGCGTGGCGTGGCGGCACCTGCGGGCTCGTGCACCGGCCGTGGGACGTGGCACGATGGAGACCGTGGGCTCACGCTAGAGTGTGCTGCGAGGCGGTGGGCGGGGCGCGCGCAGTGGCGGCGTTGACCTGGTCAGCGTGGAGCGTGGCGCTGCAGCGGCCAGTTCCTCTCGCAGGAGCGCGCACCTGCTGAGCCTCACCGGTGGCCGGGGCTCGACGGAGGCACATCACGTGGCGCAACGGGCGTTTGAGGCGGTGGGTCCTGCTGTTGACTTTTAATTGGCCTTGCGTTGATAGCACAATTGAGATGGACGGATGTTGTGGTCTGAAAATTAAAAAAAAAAACACAATATATTTGTGTCAAATACATTAGTTGCACCATCAGTTTCAAAGGGCCAATGCAGATGGTCGACTTGCACCGGTGGTCAATCCACTGCATTGATTCCGATGTCACATACATGGCTTGTAAACAGGGACGGCTATGATTGAAAATGATCAGGTTTTGGTTGCAGAGGTTTTGCCATGTATAACTTCTTCAAGCCAGGTATAATTCATCACGACTAGCTTGTCATGACTCCCAGTTCCAAAGTAATGTTAGGGTTTTATCGCTAATCTCAAGCGGAGTATTAATTTGTTTTCCTTGCCTATCAAATTTGTCTTGACTAGAATTATTTGAATATTTGTTTATCTTTATTACTAGACAGGAAACACAAACCCCCCAAAACATGGATAGCGCGCTGTGAATAATACTGTATGAAAGCACTGTTTATGCTGGCATGAAAATACTGTTCATACTGGTATTTTGTGAGAGAAAAAAACACTGCTCCGGCTGAAAGAAAAAACGAACCAGCCAACCGAACTATCCCAGCCAAACACAGCCAATACAGTTTGAGTTTCCATAAATCAATCAAATAAAGTGTACAGACAGTCACATACCTTAAGGCGCTGTTTCGACGTCCGAAAAAATTATACACTTGTAAGATATTTACAGGTGTAAATTATTGTGCACAAGAAACCCAGCCCATAATTATACACTTGTAAAATGGTGTTTGGATGCAGGGTATTCGAATCAGCTAGCTCTGGCTCATTTGGGCTGTGGCTGCAGGCTGCAGCTACTTTGTCTGTGGCCGGCTACAGAGATGTTGCAGCACAGCAAAAAAGAGCTGAAACGAACATTACAAAACCATGCACATGCTTTGTACAAAACCTTACACATGCACATACTCTGCTTGGTTCAAAACGCCATGCTCAGAAATGGGATTATAGTCATCATGCACATGTTGCTTTCAGACCAAATAGCATCTCACTAGGTTGCAGCTGCTTCAAGTCTGAACTCTGAACCAACAAGTTCAGATCTTGCCAACAATTAAACACAGCTCAAGAGATGAGCAATACATCAATCCAGTAGAAGACAAGAACAAAAAGCATGGATATATGCTCTTCAGTAACCTAATATGCCATAAGCAACTTCATAACAAGATTATCAGTGTTGATCACCATCCAAGAAACTTGCAGTATGAATAGAACGGTAAACATGGTACTCAAATAAAAAAGGAGGTCTGAATTATCATATGGTCCTAGAAAATTAACATCAGAGAACAGCAATGCATAAATAATACTTGTCCTATGATGAATTATAAGATGGCCACAGTTAAACTCTGTAAACAATTCATTTGTGCTCCTCTGCCAAAAAAATGCTCCAGTTTTGCAATGTCTCGACACACTTGCATCTGCTAACCTGCAACATGGGGTTATCATTATTAAGTACAGACAAGGAGCGTGAAGGTTGAAAGATCATAGCTATGCACTAAGTACAGACAAGACTGGTGCACAAGCAAATGCTCTCAGCTATGCTCTGTACAACCGAGTCCAACATTTGTTTATGTTGATCATGCTCAAATAAATACAACAAAAGTTAACTGCCTAGATGCAGTTTAATTCCACTAATTTATATTGTCAATTGATCATGTGCCGTCTCTATCTAAGTAGAAATGTTGCGGTGGTTGGAAGCTCAAGTGGCCTTCATATATATGTTGTTTTCGTTTCGAATGCCTTAGGAGATAACTGCACACCGTCAATTAGTTAAGGCAATGCCAAGTCTTATTTTCACAAAAGTGCAAGAAGATAACTGCACATCGTCAATGTGTGCTATTTGTTTGCAAGACTACAGTGCCGGAAAAAAAAGCTTTCAGCTGTCATTTCCATACTCTTCCAACCACTTGATCGTGCCAAAACCAAAATGCAGTAAGAACATACATCTAGATCATACTGAAAATACAGTATGTGATTAACTAAAACTGCAGTAAGAACATACCAGAAAGTAAGGACATTGCTATTTGTTCTAATCATATATATTCTACATAACAAGCAAATAAGTTCTCACAAGGAAGTAATCATTGAAAATAAGAAAACTTACTTTATTGTGTTTGTTTACCACATCACTATCAGAGGCTGTTAGCCTGGCACTCTTATAAAAACAATTTTACAAGGCGATCGAATCATTATTGTGCAATTGGGAACAACTTGATTCCTGCATTCACCTGTTGCATCAACGTTCATTGATCGTACGTCCTAAGCTAACTATAGTCCCGTACTATTACATCTGAATAATTCATGCATGGTGATTATCGAAAATGCAATTTGAGCAAATAAAATCACCACAGAAGTGACGATAGGAGTCCTACTGATGCAAGCATCGAACTAGTGCAACTATCAAAATATTATATCCTATCCGACATCGCATCCTCAAGCTATTGAAGTGAGCACTTCAGTTAAAATTTCAGAACGCACACAGCACAGAGAAAGGAGAAGGCAAGAAGAGACCAACCTCCTTCCTGCTGCCGATCCTCAGCGTTCCGCTGCACACGAAGCCTCTCCGCCACCGATCTCCGCTGCCGATCCCAGCCCGTTGTCGATCTGCCCACCTCCTGCCAGGCACACCCGTGCCCCAAGATCAGGTTACAGATCAGGGGCGCGACCTTGCCCCGAGATCGAGACCGTTGTTGGCTCTGTGGAGAGGCGAGTGGTCATCGAGGAGTGGTTGGGGGAGGGATCGACGGGGTCGGCGCGGACGGGGTCGGCGCGGCTACGGCGCGGTTGCAGGGTTGGGCGCCGCCGCAGGAAACCATCGCGGCCTCGCCCCTCGGCACCGAGCGGAGGAGAGTCCATAGTTCTCGTATTTTTTTTCAGGCCTCATGAGAGGACACTTTTTTTCCACCTGTTTTTGGGCCAAACCGGATGTAAAATTATTGGGCTCACCGGTCATCAAACATGTAATTGCGTCCTTTGCGAAAAAAATATAGAGCCTGTAATTTACAATGGTTTTAGGCAAATACTGGGCTTCCAAACATGACCTAAATTTATTAGGTCCACAATCTTTCTTTCGGAGAACTCTGACGGATATGGCATTTAGAAAACCCTTTTTCTCTCCTCTTCCTATTTACGGCATGTGGTTGCGGATAAGGTTCAGGATCTTTCTTTCGGACTTAGAAACCCTCTTTCTTCTCTTCCTGCTTACATCTCCAAAGTACCCGGTAATCCTTTCCAATCCATGATTTTTGGAAAGAAAGAAAAAAAATCCATCTCCAACAACACTTAAACTCAGCTCCCAATCTTCTGGCACTTGGTAAAAATTCCCTCCTTGCACGTAAAGATACGCGGACTCTAGGTCGGGCATATCTTCTCCCACTAGTACAGAAAAATCGTTTTAGAGACGGTAAAAAAACCGCTACTATGCCGGTGATTATAATAATAAATGATTTTCAGAGGCGATTCTCTTAATACATCCGCCTCTTAAAATCGATTTTCAGACACAGTTGACTTAAGTCAACTACTGTTAAATATAATTTTTAATTTTTTAAAAAAAAATCATTTAGAGTCTAATAAAAATAAGAAAAAAAAATATTTCTAATAGAGCCTGAAGGGCTGAGGACCAGCCACAATACAGGGGATTTATTTTTCACTTGTTTTGAATAAGTGCAGACACCCAGGATTCAAACCCAGAACATCTCACTTGCGCGATCCCTCCCCTACCACCGCACCACACAGTCACTTATGTCTAGTACTACGATGCTGTCTATTTGTATTAATATGTACGAATCTTGTAATTAATATTTTAACTCATAAACAATCTTAAATGAGAAAACTTTCAACTACAAAGTTTTAGATATCGTAGAGTACTACAACTTTGATATAGAACATTTCTTCATCCAAGGTCATTTAAAAAATACAAAAAATTGAAATTCAAAATCGGAGACTTAATTTATATATTTTGAACCTTAAATGATCTCAAACAAAAATTTTATTAACTATAAAGTTTTAGATTTTGTCGAGCTCTACAATTTTGATATAAAGTCTATCTTCATCCGACTTCATTTAAAAAAGATATGAATTTATTTGTGCTGCAATTATTTTTAAGGACGGTTGACTTAGTCAGAGGCGGTTGCCTTAAGAGAACCGTCTCTGAAAATCACTCATTTTCAAAGACGGTTGACATAAGCAACCGTCCTTGAAAATAGCATTTTCAAAGGTGGACCGCCTCTAAAAATTAATTTCTAGCAACGGTTATATAGCTATAGTGCCTCCCGCGAAGGTCAGTGACGGCGTGCTAAGACAACCGCTTCTGATAGAAAAGGGAGGCGCCTCTAAAAATCATTTCTGTACTAGTGTCCCACGGCCGATCCAAACGCCGTATCCTTCGGCCAATCTAAAGGTGGAAGGGTTGGGAAAGAATAAAGAGTAGAAAAAATATACAAGAAAGAAAAAATATATAAAAGTGGTTAGGATAATTTATATATAGTATAGGATTCCTGATGTAAAATTGTCTTCTTTATTTTAGGAGTGAACTATTGGATCAATACTTTTTGGCGAGTTGGAAACCTCCATGGTTTTAGAAAGAAATTTTTGGGAACTCTTGAGATGCTCTTATGGCTTGTTTGATTGTGGATAGTTGGAAGAAGAGATTATGAGTTTATAGCTTGGAGTCTAGATATTTTTGTGTACTAGGGTGGTGTCTGTACATTGCAACGGAAAAAAGGTTTATCACGGATAACATGTACCATGATCAACATCAAAATTTCCATGTAATAAAAGAATCGTGGATTTTTTTTGTCAAGATGATACAACATAACTACATAAGATGAAAATAATTGTACTTGTGGTGTCATGTCCACGACATACATAATGACGATGATGTATAATTGTTATTCTGGGTGCCATGCAACAGAGTAGACCCAATAATCACAGCTGTAACTGTTAAAACTTGAAGGCCAAATATATATACCATAAATCTTCTCATGTTCCGTCATTTGTGTTCCAATAAAGGTGACTTCTTTCAGTCGAGTAGCAATACGGCAGATGAGACCCATAAACGACACCACCATTCAAATATATCATCTGGTGGTAAGCATTTGGAACATTAGCTTGTACTGTGTTTTTTTAACTGAATAGATGTTAGTCTTGACAACCAAAATTGCTTTTTTTTAAAAAGGTTATCAAAATGTGAAATAGACCTTACCATTGCGTTCCTTTCGTTGAGATGGTCAAAAACACAATTTAGAGTCCTGATGAATACGCCCTTGGAAAGATGGTCCAACATCACAAGTTCTGGCACAGATTGGAACTTCCGAGAAACATAAAAAAACTTGTTTGGATGGCCGGTGTCATCTCCACGTCAGCGGTTCCGACAAATGTCAGAACTTCCGGCGATCCAAAGTTCCAACGCCGACAAAACTAATAAAGACCCTGTTCGGATCTAACATTTTCGATCCCGATCCAAACTGTTACAAACTCGTAGGAAACATGAAAATGACGTCTTGGAAAGGTTTTCTACTGTGATAAGACCACCCTTCTATATATATCAGAGGATCAAGACCGATTGAGGTATCCAACACACAATCGTCAAAAACCCATCTACTACACCTTTTACCCTCCCTTTTCCCATCTATTTCTTCTCCTCATTCTTCGGTGCTAAATCTCATTCAGTGGATTACAAGCTAATTTTGATTTGATTGCATCTGAAGACTTGACTTCAAGCCGATATACGACAAAAGCATCACAGTCGTTGCTCTCAGATTCATAGAGGGCCGTGGAGCGTGGATCCATGTAAGGCAAAAGCAGCACCTGCTTCCTACATTCATGCCAACGATGGCCATATCTTAGTATTAAAGCATAGTATATCATTCCATCGCACATGCGAATGCATATACTGTTTTTTAGTTTAATTATTTTCATTAGAAAATAAAAAGGAAACAGCCCTCAATTATATACACACACGTTCAAACGTTGGACTGTTCAACTAGCTTTTTTAAAAAAAGATGGAAGACTTTGTTAAACACTCCAAGAACAATACATTGGATACATAGTCTTGGAGGGTACTTCCGGCCTTTGCCTAACAAGAAGCATACAACCAAACAAACAAAAAGGATCTCACACACTCTAGTGGCTATCAATCTGTAGACTAGATCGACACTCATGTGCTAGGGAAAAAAGTCTGTGGCCACCTGCACCAAATGTCGCGAGGCCTCCACAATCAAAACCTGTAAATTCAGCTTCTGGAGGATGGACCAAGTAAGAAGCCAGTGGGAGACTGCAAAGATAACCTGCAAAGGAGAAGTAGTTCTTTTCTTTTCAAAAACCATATCATTTATGTTTAAACAAATGGACCAACATATAGCTACGACACCTAGCAACACTAGTGGTTTCACATCTTTGGCTAACCCTGTTAACCAGCTATTGAACATATGTGATACAAAACTATGTTGTGTTAGTCCAAAATCCAAATGAGAGTGATACATAACCATTCAACTAGCTAGCTTGCTATTAATAAACGACTGTCTGATATGATAAACAGGATCATTGACCGGTCATTCCTTCATTGAAAAATTGGCGAGTTGGTTCCTCGATGCATATGTGTCAAGAAAAGGAGTGGAAATAGAAACAATTTATCGTATACATAGCTACTGCGAACACATGGTGGATATGTGCCCATGTGTGAAAATAATGATTGATTGTCAAGAAATGATCGAGCTTTGGCTTCATATTGAGACTAACCATGGCGTGAGCAGTGGTGTGTGCAACATGTCTCTAGTCTTGTGATGTGCCGGTGTTGAGCATTGAAACGGTCAACGGCAACGGAGAAGGTCAAGCGAGTTCATGCCGATGGGCCAGGTGGGGTGAAGGACAGATGTAGAGGCTTGAACCGGTTGGCGATGTTGATGAGCAAGTGTACATGTCAAGATGGAGTAGACGGTGTTGACCGAAGTTAGGACGATAGTTGACCAAGTCAAGACGGGTGCACGAGGACTTGGTTATTCGGTGATCGAGAACAAGCGGTGACATTGAGAGGTCCTTGTTTGGTTTTGGTAATTAAGTGACCACCTGGTGGACTAATATGTGGTTATGTGAGATACACAGGTGAATTAGTCCACAGGTACACTAGTGTGAGCAACCTATGTCATGGAGGTGGAAATAGCTTGGATATATTGCAATGCTCGCACATGTGATGAAGGAGCCTTTGCATATGATGCATGACATGGAGTCATGTGGCTAGGTGGAGAAGATCAAGGCAAGGCTTAGCATCGATGGACTAGTTGCAAGTGTGAAGGGCAAGTTGGAGGCTTTCGACCGATGGACCACACGTGGTGGAGAAGCTTGAGCAAAGACTTGGCGTCGATGGACAATGGCAACATTGAAGATCTAGCAAGGTTGCGGCCGATGAACCAAAGGTCACATGATGATATGAAATGGATCATATCATTTGTTGATGAAGGTTGGTGCTTGTGTGGCATCAACATCGGAGGAGATAAAATGGAATGTGCAAGGCAAAGGTATGAATTTTAGGGCATTTCATTTCACTGGTCAAAGGTTGTGTAGGTAAGTGCATGATCGGATTTAGAATAGATGGTCGTACTATTAAGACGGGCAAACTTGTTTGCATATTCGTCATCTAGTGCCACTCGAGTGATCTAACTTTGCATGCGTGCTAGGATTGAGTGCCATGGTGAAAAGATTGAAGTATCCTTTGGAAAATGTTTGTGAAAAGCTAACACATGTGCATAAAAGTGTTGTTCACTTGGTGGTGTCAGCATATTTGCATTGGAAAAGAAGTTGGAAGCAAAGGTGAAGTGTTGCGCTTGAATAGCGGAAAAGCAAGGGGGTCGGACCCTGGCCCGGCCTTGGGTTGGACCAGTCTGACTCTTTGGTAACCCTAAGCACGCGGCTGTATTAGCTCTCAGCCGATGGCGCCAAGTCAGAATCCTGTGGGACTAGTTCGACATGGCACGACAACAGACAAAGAGTGAGGAAATCAGCTCAGACCACGCAGAGAGAGGGGGTTGGACCGATCGGTGACACTGTTCACTAGTCTGACCCATCTCGGCAGTAGAGTCTGCGCGAGCAGGTGACATGTGGCATAGTGTGTGAGAGAGTCGGACCATGTACTGTAACACCCCTGGTGTTAAGCATCACTAAAACTAGATCATGTCATCATCATGCATGTAATCATCCATGGTAGCTAACTATACATTGCATTAACTAAAATCAATGTTATTTTGTTAGGTTTTGCAATGCATATGTGATGTAATGTGTTAAAACCAAAAACCTTTTCAAGGTACTTGGTGACCTTCTATTTTTGAATTTCACTTAAACACTTGAATTTATGCCTCAATAAACTTTGAAGTGTAAAGTGAGTACTTTACACTAGTGTCAAGTGTGGGGTATGGATTCAAGTCCAACTCGATAAAATTTGAACCTCAAAATTGAATTCAAAATTGAAATCCATTACTTATACATTTTTGCCTAAGTCTTGGAATTCAATGTTTGATTCAATTTTGGAGTATTTAATAAAATGAATTTCATAAATAACTTTGCTCAAATATTAGTACCATTGGTTAGTACAAAGTTTGTGCTTTGCAATGATACTATTGATTGAGAGGTTTGTTTGCTAATTAATCATTAATTAATTCACCTAACATAGCTAATCAAACCAATTCCAAAAACCCTAACTGAAGTTTCAGAAAAACAATTTCAAAGTTCCTCTGTTTTTCTTTCCTAATCTCTCAATCCAGATAGAATTTGAGTTTGAGCTTTAAAGAAAAGTTGTAGATCTTAGCAAGATGAACAACTTTTGTTCTTGGAGTTTTTCAAGTTGCCATATAGAATCAGGAGAAAACAGATAAAGAAGAAGCTCTATCAGGCATGAACAGTGCTCGCCGGTGCCCTGCCTGCCTGTCTGCTCACCGTCGACGGCTGCCATGCTCGTTTTCACCGCTTCGTGTGCGCTCAGCATGTAGCTGCTTTGTGGTGGCAAGCCCAAGCAGCTGCTGTCGCTTGCTCGTGCCTCGTCCTCACCCTTATCTCACCGAGCCACCGTCGTCGCCTTTCTTCTCTGTTCCCACTGCCGCCGAGCACCTCCACTTCACCGATCGTGTTCCCCCTCCTCGCTCGCCCACAGCTCAATTGCTCTAGCCATCGCGTTCGCCCCACCCTTGGCCTTCGTTTGTTTGTGCCTGGTTCCTGAACAGCTATCGGCCGGAATCGCCCGCGCCTATGATTCTCGCTGCCGGTGCCCATCTCGCCGTCGTGACCACCCTCACCATGGCTAGACCGTCCTGGTGAGGTTCTCGCCGTTTCGCCTTATGTTTGGGCTTCACCCGGTTGACTTGTTGCTCATCGGCTCATCTTTTTTTCTGTTCATCCACAGGCCACGCCGAAACATCGTCGCCTTCGTCTGTTCGTGTCACCAGAGCTGTCATCACCATGGACAGCGCCGCCTGCTCCATCCTCGCTTCGACCGTCAGGGCGCACAAGTCGCGGTGAGCACCCTGATCGCGTAGAAGTCTTTAGCTAGGTCGATTAGGGCCAGGTTGTCTAGAGAGCCGCTGCGCCGGCGATCTCAGCCCCACCATGCCGCCATGATCGCGGGCAAGCTTGCTGCTTGCCCTAATTCGCCCGACTAACCCCTCGGGCGGGTTCGCAGGATAGTGAGGAACCCTTAGGAGCGATTCTCGTTGCCGAAGGCTCCACCGCCAGTCATCTCCACCTCGCCGGAGCACCGCCGGGCCACCATGTGCGTTGCCACATGTGCTGCCGTGCCGTCATCATTCAACTGTCATCGCCAGGAGGTGCGCTAGGGAGAGATGAGTCCAACGGGGTAGGTCCTGTCGCCGGCGAGCACCCACCGGTCAACAGTCGGGGTCGCCGTGGTTAGCGCGACGGCACTGTGCTATGGACCTAGGGCCCAGCTATCAGTCGCTATGGCTGGTAGGGGTTGGGTGAAAAACATTTTGCCTTGGTTTTATTCTTTTTCAGAAAATATAAATATGTACTGATCTTGTTAAATTCCTAGAAAAATATAGAAGTGTGATAAATAATGAAAATTTTTGTGTAGCCTCTTCATGATGTGATCTATCTAGGAAAAATATGAAATGGTGAAAATCAATAGTTTTTTATGCTTTAAAATTACCTCTTTAAATTAATAAATGCACCTTTGTAACACCCGATTTTAAGGACAAAACCTGATGCACACCATATGTGAGCCCTGGAAATCAAATCTCACATATAGCTACAAATGAAGGGGCAGTATCAATTCATAATGCTTAATATATAGCGAACTTAGCAAAAGAGATAACCTTAGAAAGCAATCAACGGATAGACAATTCTGATCTCCGGGTGCAGACTTCACTCCATTGGATCCAACTGACTGGTTGATCACAAGCCTAACTCCTTCAGACTCTAGCAAACTGATATCCAGCCTGAGGTGTGGGGGAAATTGCAAGGGTGAGTCCATGTCGAACTCAGCAAATATAACAACAAGGTAGTGTATTCCATAACCACATGATCAATGAACATGAATAATCAATATCTTAAACAATTAACATAAATGATCATCTTAACAAGTAAAAGTCATCATCCCTATGTAAGTGTTCCAAGGCCGCTCATATCCGTGAGCACGGCTAGTATACCAGTTTGTTAACTCTGCGCAGAGGTGTACACTTTCACCGTGAGTCATGATTCTCATATGCCCGGGTTAGCTAGGCCCAAAACACAGAGAACCATATAAAGCCACCCAAGAGCTCGTCTAACCGGCCAGGGCCGCAGGGTCATCGGATATAGGAACCCCCTTTCCAAAAATAAAGTAAACGGCCACTTCCAAAGCTAGGCTCAATAGGACAGAGGCTGTCCTATACCCAACTTGTAGACCTCTAACCAGCTAGAAAAGGGTTTCTCAAGCGACTAGAGCCAGAGCCTTATAGCCCTCACAGCTGTACGTTAAATCCCGGATAATCAGTTACAAGACAAGTCCTTATATTGCTAAAAAGTCATCTTGTTTATGTTTATAGCATATTCATTAATCAAGTTTCAAGATCATGGTAACAGAAAGAAAACCCAAGCTATACTTGCCTTAAACACCGATCCTTCGGTAAGCTTTAATCTTCAACGTTCTTCTTCTTCTTCTTCTTGATCACCACGTATATCTCATCGACTGGACATAATCATAAAGCACCACACAAGCATCCATACAAACATGCATAGCAAACATAGTAAATTTAGAACAATACACCAATCAATAAAAAGGTTTAAAAACTAATCTACGCATTGCTACGAACACACAGGCGCGAAAAGCACTCTAATCGGAGCTACGGTTGAAAAGATACAACTACCGAAAGATCTACTCATAAAACTATTAGCTTCATGTGTTTTAATTATATAAAAACATATATATGATATTGTATAAAGATTATAATTTAAGTCAAATTTAGATTTGATTTATAAAACTAAAGTGAAACAAATCATATTCTATTTATAAAATCCAGTTGCATAATTATTAATCAAGATATGATTTAACATGAAATTTCAGAAATAGTAATATGATAACCACTATTACTAACGCGTAGATCTCGTCGATATAAATCTAACGCAACTTGAATGGGTCAAAACGGATCTAAAATGCAAAAGATATGAAATAAACAAGATTTCCTTTATTAAAATAATAGATTAAATCTAACCATGAATTTTAGAAGTTGAAAACCTACTTAACAGTAGTATGAACTTGTAGATTATGAAATTACGAACCTAACGCAAGTTGAACGGATCAAATCGGAGTTAAAACGGAGAAGTTATGGCTAAAACAAAATCAATGGCAATTCTGTAAATAAGTAAAAACGTATTTTGGATCTAAACCGACGAAACTACGCTTTCTAAATAGGAAAACAGATTCTGAAAAAGTGCTATGGGCTGCGGGTTTGAAAATAGAAAACTGGAGGGGCTCTTTTAAAACAAACTAGCAACGGCGGCGACGGTGATGGCGACGGCAACGGCGACGGCGACGACGACGGCAACGGCGACGATGACGACAGCGACAGCAACGGCTGGAGAACGAGGAGAAAAATATAATTTACTACACGAGGGATTTCCTAAACTAGGGGCTCCCCTTACGGTAGTTTTGGTGTGCTTTGCCCAAGGGGTTGGTTGATATATATAGGAAGAAAACTCCCCACATCTACATCAACTAGCAATATGTTACTAATTGATGTTGCACCCTCCACCTTTACTAATAGGCCTAATTAATTATTAAAGCCCATTAGTAAATAAAGACATAGGCCTTTGGGCATGAGGAAATCTGAGATATTTTATTATTTTCGGAATTAATTAATTTCATGGATAAAATAATTCTAGAAAAGTCCAGAATTGAATTTTAAGCCACGAAAAATACTCCGAAGGCTTCGAAAATTCAGGGAAAATTTTTAGAGATATTTTAGAACAAGACGAACCCAAATAAAGTATTTGAAGCTCATGAAAAGATATTTTGGAGCATTTGAAAATTAGATTATGCTCACAAATAAGTGGGAACAAGTTCCGGAAAAAGCCGAAGAAATTCTCGAGGTATCCATGGAGATAGGTTGATGAATAGTGAGCAGGAAGGAGTGATTTGGATTTCATGGAAAAGATTTTAGGATACTTCTTAAGCAATTATTAAGTCAGAAAACAAGGAATTTAATCGGTGAGAAAGACTAAGAATTGCTTGAGAAAGAAGATCGACTTACTAAACGCATTTTTAAAATCTTTTCTCACAACATGAAATAAATCAACAACCAAGCATCATATCAAGCAATAGCTCGTCAAATTAATTTGGAAAAGCTTGAAAATTCACATTTTTCCTATAACTAAGTTCACGCTAGTTCAAACTAAGATTGGTAAATTTTATCCAAATATCAAAACATTTATTTTAATTAGTGTTTTCTATGCACAACCCAAAATTAGAAATTTTGGGGTGTGACAATTCTACCCCACTTAACAAGAATCTCGTCCCGAGATTCAAAGAGACTAGAGAGAAAGATAGGACGGATCTACATGCCTCCACACTCCTTTGATTGGCGATTCATGAGATGTATGAACAAGGATCGGGGATACACAAGCGATAACGAGATGGATAGAGATAGTTCTTGAGTTCAAGCCTGAACACCAAAAGGATGATAGCTCAAAGTAAAGACCAATCCTCATGAATACCCGAGCTCCAAGTGAAAATGCTTGAATGCATGAAACCTTCGTCTTATAACTTCTTTATCTTAGCTACCCTCCTTAAGAAAAGATCAACTAGGCACACCAAAGGTTAGCTTGCATCTTCTTCTAAGTGAGATAATTATCACCATGTCCTCCTGTCACTCCAAAGAACTTCTGTGTCGGGGTAAACTCAAGTAATCTGAAATTTTCTCGTGAGATGAAAAACAGCAGTCTAGAAAAACAACTATAACTCCTGTTCTAAAAATCCAATAATGTCGTACTTTACACCATTGGGAAGCTTATCAAATTCTCTACCACTTTCTTATAGACCACTTTTCTAGATTCGACAGCTAAGTTGGTCAAAAATAGCACACAACAGAAACTGTTCCAGATTTCAGACAGCGCGAAAACTTCAACTTGTGAAGATTATATCTCCAAAACGAAAATAGCTATGGGGGTAATTCCTGTGGCATATGAAAAGTACAGAAGTCTATTTATTCCCAGAAAAATTTCATGATCATTCCTCGAACAAGTGTTTGGATATGACCAGAAGACCATAGACTGCTCCAAATTTCAGCCAGCACAACTGCATCATCTTGTGATTTTCATAACTCTAAATCCAAAATGGCTATTAGGGAGATTCTTGCGGTCAGAGAAAGATATTGAAGTCTACTATTTTTCAGAATTTTCCCATGATTTGTGGTAACCCAAAAACAGAGGTATAAGCTGAGAAAGACAAACTGCTCCAAAAAGACAGAATAAGGTAGAAACGAGATTTAAAGACTAGAGAGACAGGTAAGACTAATCTTCGAGTCTTCATGCTCCAATAATTTGAGATTAGTGTGATATATGACATGGATTGAGGATATACAAAAGATGAAAAGAAAGATAAAGTTTAATCTTCAATTCTTCATGCCTTGTTGCTTGAAATACTCAGGACTTGTTGTTGTTGATAGGAGACGCTACCCCACTTAACAAGGACTTTGCTTGACTTCAAAACCTTACTTTTGCGGTCTTCCTTAGAGAACATGGATGACACACAAGCAACACACCAAACAAATCAAGCAAAACAAACACACAGCACATCACCGAGACTACTCGTACATCTTCAATTATGGGGGTCATCCAAAAGGGTAGATAGATGATGAAAGGCCATCGAGATTTGAACAAGATAGGGTCAGAAAACTTTTAGTAAAACAATATAAACAAAAGTTCAAAGAGTTAAGAAGTTAATAGCTCAAAGGAAGCTATCAAGGAGGGGACAATAAGACAAGGATGAGAAATAGCAAATCAATGATCAAGGAGCTAATAAAATTGTTTGATAGCAAAATAAGCTTCGTAAATCGACCAGTGCTAACTAGGCTTGCGTCCTACAGTCAGCATTGCTTTGATACCACTTGTAACACCCGGTTTTAAGGACAAAACCTGATGCACACCATATGTGAGCCCTGGAAATCAAATCTCACATATAGCTACAAATGAAGGGGCAGTATCAATTCATAATGCTTAATATATAGCGAACTTAGCAAAAGAGATAACCTTAGAAAGCAATCAACGGATAGACAATTCTGATCTCCAGGTGCAGACTTCACTCCACTGGATCCAACTGACTGGTTGATCACAAGCCTAACTCCTTCAGACTCTAGCAAACTGATATCCAGCCTGAGGTGTGGGGGAAATTGCAAGGGTGAGTCCATGTCGAACTCAGCAAATATAACAACAAGGTAGTGTATTCCATAACCACATGATCAATGAACATGAATAATCAATATCTTAAACAATTAACATAAATGATCATCTTAACAAGTAAAAGTCATCATCCCTATGTAAGTGTTCCAAGGCCGCTCGTATCCGTGAGCACGGCTAGTATACCAGTTTGTTAACTCTGCGCAGAGGTGTACACTTTCACTGTGAGTCATGATTCTCATATGCCCGGGTTAGCTAGGCCCAAAACACAGAGAACCATATAAAGCCACCCAAGAGCTCGTCTAACCGGCCAGGGCCGTAGGGTCATCAGATATAGGAACCTCCTTCCAAAAATAAAGTAAACGGCCGCTTCCAAAGCTAGGCTCAACAGGACAGAGGCTATCCTATACCCAACTCGCAGACCTCTAACCAGCTAGAAAAGGGTTTCTCAAGCGACTAGAGCCAGAGCCATATAGCCCTCACAGCTGTACGTTAAATCCCGGATAATCAGTTACAAGACAAGTCCTTATATTGCTAAAAAGTCATCTTGTTTATGTTTATAGCATATTCATTAATCAAGTTTCAAGATCATGGTAACAGATAGAAAAGCTATACTTGCCTTAAACACCGATCCTCCGGTAAGCTTTAATCTTCAACGTTCTTCTTCTTCTTCTTCTTGATCACCACGTGTATCTCATCGACTGGATGTAATCATAAAGCACCACACAAGCATCCATACAAACATGCATAGCAAACATAGTAAATTTAGAACAATACACCAATCAATAAAAAGGTTTGAAAACTAATCTACGCATTGCTACGAACACACAGGCGCGAAAAGCACTCTAATCGAAGCTACGGTTGAAAAGATACAACTACCGAAAGATCTACTCATAAAACTATTAGCTTCATGTGTTTTAATTATATAAAAACATTTGTATGATATTCTATAGAGATTATAATTTAAGTCAAATTTAGATTTGATTTATAAAACTAAAGTGAAACAAATCATATTCTATTTATAAAATCCAGTTGCATAATTATTAATCAAGATATGATTTAACATGAAATTTCAGAAATAGTAATATGGTAACCACTATTACTAGCGTGTAGATCTCGTCGATATGAATCTAACGCAACTTGAATGGGTCAAAACGGATCTAAAATGCAAAAGATATGAAATAAACAAGATTTCCTTTATTAAAATAATAGATTAAATCTAACCTCGAATTTTAGAAGTTGAAAACCTACTTAACAGTAGTATGAACATGTAGATTATGAAATTACGAACCTAACGCAAGTTGAACGGATCAAATCAGAGTTAAAACGGAGAAGTTATGGCTAAAACAAAATCAGTGGCAATTCTGTAAATAAGTAAAAACGTATTTTGGATCTAAACCGACGAAACTACGCTTTCTAAATAGGAAAACAGATTCTGAAAAAGTGCTATGGGCTGTGGGTTTGAAAATAGAAAACTGGAGGGGCTCTTTTAAAACAAACCAGCGACGGCGGCGACGGTGACGGCGACGGCAACGACGACGGCGACAGCAACGACGGGAGAACGAGGAGAAAAATATAATTTACTACACGAGGGATTTTTCAAACTAGGGGCTCCCCTTACGGTAGTTTTGGTGTGCTTTACCAAAGGGGTTGGTTGATATATATAGGAAGAAAACTCCCCACATTTGCATCAACTAGCAATATGGTACTAATTGATGTTGCACCCTCCACCTTTACTAATAGGCCTAATTAATTATTAAAGCCCATTAGTAAATAAAGACATGGGCCTTTAGGCATGAGGAAATCTGAGATATTTTATTATTTTCGAAATTAATTAATTTCATGGATAAAATAATTCTAGAAAAGTCTAGAATTGAATTTTAAGCCACGAAAAATACTTCGAAGGCTTCGAAAATTCAGGGAAAATTTTCAGAGATATTTTAGCACAAGACGAACCCAAATAAAGTATTTGGAGCTCATGAAAAGATATTTTGGAGCATTTGAAAATTAGATTATGCTCACAAACAAGTGGGAACAAGTTTCGGAAAAAGCCGAAGAAATTCCCGAGGTATCCATGGAGATAGGTTGATGAATAGTGAGTAGGAAGGAGTGATTTGGATTTCATGGAAAAGATTTTAGGATAATTCTTAAGCAATTATTAAGTTAGAAAATAAGGAATTTAATCGGTGAGAAAGACTAAGAATTGGTGGAGAAAGAAGATTGACTTACTAAACGCATTTTTAAAAATCTTTTCTCACAACATGAAATAAATCAACAACCAAGCATCACATCAAGCAATAGCTCATCAAATTAATTTGGAAAAGCTTGAAAATTCACATTTTTCCTATAACTAAGTTCACACTAGTTCAAACTAAGATTGGTAAATTTTATCCAAATATCAAAACATTTATTTTAATTAGTGTTTTCTATGCACAACCCAAAATTAGAAATTTTGGGGTGTGACAACCTTCCATGATTTTTATAGGCCAAAATAAATATCTTTTAATCATAAAATTTTTGGTGTATGCTTTACATGCTTAGACCTGCCTGCACAAAAATTTTGATACTATTTTGAATTTTTTAATTATCCACTTAATTACATGCCTTAATTAATTAATTAATGCTTAATTGATTAGAATTAATCAAAACATGACTTGAGTGTACTTTTGGATTGACCGTAGAACTTGGGACACAAAACACCTTTGATGTTCCTTGGCAAGTTACTTACTTGTTTGTTGAGCTCATAATCAACTTGTTAATAATAATAACTAATATTGCTTTGTGAGTAATTAACCAAACTTAATTGTGAAGGAAAGTTGTACTCAAGTTAATTAATCTTGTTTGATCATCATAATCCATGTTAACTACATCATCATTCTAAAGCATGCATATTTACTTATGTTTAGTGATCGAGAGTGGAAATCCAGTTGTTGAGCAACTCCCAGAAGTGGATTTTTCTCAGTGGGAGTTGGTTATCTTTTATGTGGTTTTATGAAGTGATTGACAACCCTGACACCGAAGGCAAGCTGTCGGGTAGCACGAACCCATTCATGTTTTGGAGGATCCGAGTGAAAGTTGATATATGTAGGTTCGGGTCTGGACATAGACCTGCATATGTCATATGGTAAGGAAACCCCAGCTTGGCCTAATCGATTTGAATCGTCGTTGCTTCTCGGAAAAGGAGACTCGACCCTCTGACCATACATCGTAGTTAATTAATGAAACACTAGTTCTTGTGATCATGAGATGAGATAGTTAAAGAAGTGATTGATTTAGATCAGGTGCAAACTAGAGACTATAATGATTTAACTTGAGCTAAAACATTGAAAATAAGGATCAATCATTAGTAAGCTTTTCTGCAAAAGTTAATCTTGATTCTTGCTTCAGACTTACTTTGATTCCCTATAAGCCTACGTATCCTTGGAGTCTTTCCTTTTTGTTGGTTAAGTCTTGTTGAGTACCTTTGTACTTAGAGTTTGTTAAACCCTTGTTGCAGGAGAAGAGCTAGCAGTAGAAGAGTTTGTTGTGCACCCTTAGGCAGGGTGAATCTCTCTTGTGTGTATCAAAGGTGGTACCTGTCATGCTACCCTACTGCCTAGTTGGCTAAAACCTACAATTTGTATTAACTCAATGAATGATTAGTAAACTTATGGTTTGTAAGTGTTTCGCTGTTTATTCTGATGTTATATATTTGTATAAACTATTGTAATACTGCAATGAATTCTGTAATGTATCCTGCTCAGAAAGGTAAAGTGGATGATTTGGGGTTCCCTGAGGACACCCTACAGACTATCGGAGTTGTCTGTCTCCCATGTGCAGCTGTCAGAAGTCTAAAACGCAATGACAGGCACATGTGGGCCATATAACGAGCGGTTCTACCACAGCTGGTATCGGAGCATGTCATTATAGAAGTATTGTAGTACTACTTTATAAAACTTCAAAATGAACAACCCAAATGAATTTCAAGTCTATTTTGGGTCAAAAGGTTACTTCTGACTTATCTTATGTTTCCTGAGGGATGTCCGCCATACTTCAGGAGTTCATGTGGCGTGCCAATTTCTTCACGCACTAGAGTACTTCAACTCATATAGTCCCTAATCTTGTAGGATGTTCTGCTAGAATATTCTTGCCTTTTCCCTAGTTATTTTATGGGTTTTCCATATATTCAATAAGGTAGTAGATACACCTAGAAGTTATGTAAAAAGTGGGGTAGCATGTTTAATGCCACCCTATATTGTAAAACTGAGTGTGTTGTCACTCGCTTGTGCCATATGTTTATCAAAATAATAAAGTTATGTAAGTAGATAGGTTTGTTTAGTTGAGCATTGGATCATCCATGCATCATGTCATTAAGTAATCCTTTGTTTACTTCCCCTTGCTAGTAGTTCAGGTTAAGTATGTTGCTAATCCTATTCATGCTATCTTTCTTTCCCCCCTATGTTGTTCTACCTATCTCTAGAAATCTGGTGACTGATGGTCATTCTTACCTTACAACATGAGGACTCGTTCTAGAAAAACAGATACCCCTAGTTCATCACGAGGCCGTGCCAACATGACTTATCCATCACAAGCACCGACCATAGATGATACACTTGATGCTCTAGTGAATGTCAGTGCCGGTAATGCACGTATGCTCCAGACCTTAGTACAGCATGGGATACCTGATCCCGAAGCCGACCACACTTATCATGACTTTCTAAAAACTCACCCTCTCGTATTTCATAAAGTGGAAGAACCTTTGGAGGTAGAAGACTGGATCCAAACTATAGAACATAAGTTTGGTCTGATTCGGTGTAGTGATGTTCAGAAAACCCAATTTGCAGCACAACAACTCCATGGCCTTGCTGGCGCCTGGTGGTAAAGCTTCCTTGCAACCCAGCCAGAGGGATATCAGGTTCCATGGGCTGCGTTTCGCGCTACTTTTTGGGTACATCATGATCCTGTAGGTTTGATAGAGATGAAGATAGAACAGTTTCTCAAGTTGTAGCAAGGAGATCAGAGTGTGATGGAGTACTTGAGCAAATTTAACCGCTTATCATAGTATGCCTCAGAATATGTCTGTACTAATGCCGATAAGAAGCTTTGGTTTATACATGGTCTCGACACCAAACTTCAGGTTATGCTGGCTGGTCGCACCATTGCTAGTTATAATGAGATTGTCAGTATTGCCATTTCTTCTAGGTAGAAGTACCACCAGCACAAGGAGGCAAAGAAGAGAAAGAAAATGTTGGAGGAATCCTCTGGTGACAGTGCTCAGCATCAGAGGATTGTTTATCAACCTATCCATCATTCCCTTTGTCATCCACCTAAGCAATAAGCCCAACAGCAGTCAATTATCCAACCTGCTATAGTTCTTACCTTCCACCCAAGCCGAATACCCCTGGTATTCCCAAAAACTCACAGAACAGTCAACCGAGTGTTCCGAAGAATAGGGCTGTTACTAAGATGGGTCGAGTCCACTATACTCGGGTCGATGTGATTCTTGAAGGTGAACCTATTATGATGGGTCTATTTTCCATTGCCAAACAAAATGCAATTATATTGTTCAATTCTAGTGCATCACATACATTCATCAACAGAGCTTTTGCCATGAAGTATCAGCTACCAATAGAGAATGTAGACAATAGTTTCTATATACAGTCTCCTGGTGGACAACTGGTCACTCTGGAAGTGATATATCAGGTACCTATAGATCTGGTTGGGCATACCTTTCCTTCCAATCCGATTGTTCTTAAAGGTCAGGATATAGATGTGATTCTTGGTATGAATTGGTTATGTTAGCGTGGAGCTATCATTAATACCCTACACAGGATTATACAGTTGAATTCACCTGATAATAATTCTAAGCTGCTTATCTGTCTACCTACTCCTAAGAGGGTGTTGATGGTAGTTAACAACCATTATAAACTATCAGTATAACATGCATAAGGGCATAAATATGATCACCAACCAAGGTCTAAGGGTCTAAACTAATAAATTCCATGAGTTTTGGTGAATCTGTGATTTCTACAGGGTTTATCTAGAAAACCATCAAGGTGGACCTAGATGTCAGAATTAGTTGCGCTTATCCACCGCGAAACAGACACTAGAAGGCTCTAGAAGACTTGAGAGGACTCCATACCAAAGTGGGAGCTAAGATACCACCAGGTGGGGCTAGCCAGCCCCACCTAGAGGCCGCCTGGCCTCCTAGGGTCCCACTTATCAGCCTCATTGTAATGCCGGTTCTCCATCGCCTCCTAGGTTGCATCTACACCGTCCTTTAAGTCGGTTTGATTCAAGGGCTCACGTTGGACACTCTGGCCTATATATACTAGCCCCTGCCACCCCCATAAGGCATCAAGTCATTTGAGTAGACAAAAACCCTAATTGTCCTCAGAGCTTGTTGACGGTAGTTATCATCCAGCATAAACAGTCAACTTTACTTGTATAAATGCATAAAAAGGATCACCAATATAGACCTAGGGGTTTAAACTAACAATTTCCATAAGTTTTGGTGAATCTGTGTTTTTCGTAGGGCTTATCTAGAAAACAGTCAAGGAGGATCAAATTGTCAAATAAAATCAGGTTTATCCTTGGTGAAACAGACACTAGAAGGTACTAGAAAACTTGAGAGGACTCCACACCAAAGCGGGGGCCAAGCTAGTGCCAGATCGAGCTAGTCGACCCCACCTAGAGGCTGCCTAGCCCCTAGGGGACCCACCTGTCATCCTCCTTCATATGTTGGTTTCCCACCGCCTCTTAGGATGCATCTACACCGTCCTTTGAGTCGGTTTGATCTAAGGGCTCATGTTGGATGCTCTGGCCTATATAACTAGCCCTTGCCCTCCTCTAGAGCACATTGCCATAAGTCAAGAGTAGACCAGAAATTAGGGTTTCTAGAGAGAAGAGAATAAAGCTCCAATTCTTCAAGTTTCTAGTATAGGCTAGCTAGCAAGGTTCAAGTAGAGTTTAGGCTATCGCTTAGGATTCCAGAAGTGTTCTCATAATTACTAGCTACGCATTTCTGGCATCATGCTAGGGATGACAACTTAGTTAAGAGTGATGCTAAGAAATGTCAACAAGCATTTCTAGCGCCATTGTCGGGGAGGGGCACATGGCTAAGAGAATTGACCAAATAAATACTTATTGATAAAATCATAACCTCTGCTTTAGCAGGCTTACCCTTATTTATCTTTGTTCATATCTTATACAGGGTATTGTAGGATTGGTTGGGATTTAACAATAATTTCCATCAATTAGAATCAACCAAATCAATAGGAAGCTCAACACCAATTTCTGAAGCTATGGCTGACAAGACTCTGCGTGAGTTCTCCGCTCCAAGAATCGAGAATGTTCGCACTGGACCAACACTCAAAACCGATAATCTTGAGTTCGAGCTCAAGCCAAGCCTCATCAACATGGTGCAAGCTACCCCATTCAACAGAAATGTACATGAAGATGCTAGTGCTCATCTTCAGAATTTCCTAGAGATAAGTAGCACGGTCATCATCAAGGACGTTGCTTAAGACATTGTACTACTCTGCCTCTTTCAATTCTTACTTGTGGGAAGAGCGAAGCAATGGTTCTACACCAACAAAGATCATATCAATACATGGGCAAAGTGTTCAAAGGCCTTCCTAGAAAAGTTTTTCCCTGTAGGCAAGACCAATGCCTTAAGATGAAAGATTTCAAACTTCCAACAACAGAAAGGAGAGACCATTCTAGAAGCATGGGAACGTTTTCAAGAATATGTTTTAGATTGCCCTCATCATGGAATGAAAGATTGGTTGCTCATCAAAGTTTCTACCATGAATTAACTCAGAAAGCCCATGAACAACTCGATGCCACTGCTGGAGGATCATTTATGTCACTCACTCTTAGAAAAGCTAAAACTCTTATGGAAAAGATAGCCTCTAATCAAGGCTGGTCATCATGCAATATTCAATCATGCAATAAGAGTGAAGAAGTACCAGAAGAGGTGTGTGCACTGTCAACCAAGATGGACGTACCGTTGAATTGGCTCGAGCAGTGAGACACTTACAAGAAAGATCATCAGGCCATTCAAGATGCATTCAATGCTCAAAATTTATGTGGGGAATATTTGGGGATTGAATTCCCTGAATCGCAAGAGGATGTAAACATCATTGGCAATAATTCAGGTTCACAACAACAGAGACAAGGATGGAAACAACAACAATGGTCAACTTACCAAGGTAAGTACCCAAGTAATTATTATAATTCTTCTAATCCCATGCAACCGTCCTTAAGAGGCTTAATCTTAGAACAAGCTAGGATTAACGAGAATATTTCTAAAAAACTTGCTTTTAATGATAAGGTCCTAGAAAATATAAATACTAAAATAGATAGTTTTTCCTCTGTTATAAAAGACCAACTTAACTATAATGAAAAGATAGAATCTCAATTAGCCCAGTTGGCTGCTACTCTGCCTTTTGCCACTAACCTTGAGAAGGTTAATGCCATAACCACAAGAGGTGGTAAGTCTACTCATGATCCACCATATCCGACAAGGATAGGTAAGACACTAGTAGTAATGCAGGAGGAGGAGAAGAGAAACGATGAAGACGAAGAAGCTGGGCCACAAGAGCAAGAGTTACAACAAGATTTTCATGACACGACCCTCCTACCGTTTCCACGTAGAAATGGAAAAGCCAAAATGGATGAGCAGTTTGGTAAGTCTATAGAGGTAATTCAAAAGCTATATATCAATATTCTATTTCTAGATGCCATATAGGTGCCTACCTACGTGAAGTATCTCATAGACATCCTCAACAACAAAAGACCACTGCCCTCCACTGAGGTAATCAAGTTAATGGAGGAGTGTAGTGCGGCCATCCTAAACACTTCACCAGTCAAGAAGAAGGATCCAGGATGCCCCACTATTGACTGTTCGATCAGGAGCCAGAACTTTGAGAATGCGTTATGCCATCTTGGAGAAAGTGTCAGTGTCATGCCCAAGAAGGTCTTTGACAAGCTCAACCATTCAACACTCACACCAATATCATTGTGTTTACAACTAGCCGACCAATTGGTTCGCTACCCTACAGGAATTGATAAGAATATTCCAGTAAAAATACAAAATTTCTTTATTCCTATAGATTTTGTGGTACTTGACATGCAGGAGGACATGAAGACACCACTCATTCTTGGGAGACCCTTCCTAAGCACTACAAATACGCACATTGATGTCAGAGCCGACGAGATCAAATTCCATATTAACGGAAAGGAAGAGCGGTTCACTTTCAAACCAAGACCAGAACAATGCTCCAATTTGGAGTATCTTAAGAAGCAAGTATCAAGCTCTCCATCTCTGGGACCGAAGGATACACCTAAAGAATGAACCCAAACAGAGAAGTCTGGTTCGGTGGACTCAAAATTCCGAACCCTCGCCATGAGGTAACTCGGTAGTCATCCATATTTACTTTTTGCATTATATTTTTACTTCGGCACATTTACTTCTTAAAACTTTTATTAGAAAAATAAAATAAACAATTCTCATCATGGCATACTAAAAATTCAAGCCCCATGTAAATAATTTTTATGGAGCATAAAAACCCATAAGAAATATTTACCGTGGAGGCGTAAAAATATAAAAAATATCATCATTCATCTTCTTATATTTCATAGTATCACAAAAGTATTTTTGCATTGCATATTTATACATGTATACGGAGACATACAGGAGACACATGAGGCCCACTCAACCACCATCACCTCCATATCTCCACTTTCACCTTCATATCTCCACCACCTTCACTCTGCACCATCCAGAGCACATTTCCACCAAAAGGAGCACTAACCTTACTTAACCATGAAGCAAAGAAGGATCAGGAAAATGGAGAGGCCATTTGGCCACCTTGTGGGGCCGGCCAGCCCCACCACTAGGGCAGCTGGCCTGCTACTGCCTCGGCTATAAATGCCACTCCTTCCTGGTTGTTCTCGGCCTTAGGCACAACACAAAACAACCGTCTAGGCTCGAAATTCTAGTTCAAAATTTCATAGTTGAATTTCCTTTGGTAGAAGTAGTGTTGGAGAAAGAAAGAGTGTGGGAAAGATTGAGTGTGAAAGTAGTGCAAAAATTTTGAGAAAGAGAGGAAGAGGTGCTGCTGAAATTTAAACAAGAAAATAGAGTTTAAGAGTGGTAGTGCTGTCCAAATCAAGAGAGGAAATTAAAAAGAATTAGGGTGGAAGACATGCCAAAATCTTGATTAGAATATTCACTAGGCAATCTCTGGACGACTAACTTTTGGAACGGCTAAACCATTAACATTTTTATCCTATTCCACGAGTTGTGTTGTTTTTGTCTATTTTGTAGGAAAATGAGCAAGATCATCGGCAAGCTCAAGCGAGCGATATCGTTCCATTCAACAAGAAGTTCTTCATCCCGAGCAAGCACCGACATGGAGGTTGATCCTCCATCTCCTGCTGTTGGAGCACCATCCCAATCAGCCCCCATAGAGAGGAATGTTTTTCTACAAGAAAAGCAGCTCAAGCTCCGGGATGATAGGGAGAAGAACATCTACAAGAAGCTAAAGGATCGGGATTTCGTCCTCACCCCTGCCTTTGATCCAGCCCTACTTCAGTCCACAAGTATGGACTCCGAATTTGAACTCATTTTCAAGGCCATAGAATGGGAGGATGCTTGGGAAATAGATGAGTCAGGGTGCAAGCTTTTGACTATTGAATTTTTATGCACTTTACAAACCACTGACTCGAAAGTCTCATTTAGGTTCTTTGGAAAATAATTTTCTTTTCCTTGGAAGAACTTTAGTGAGCTTCTAGGATTCCCTGCTCAGTGCACAATTGATGTTGACTCAGCTATACAAGGCTTGGATATGAATAAGTTTTGGAGGGAGATATCAAAAGAAATTGTTTGCTACCGCCCTCGCACCAATGACATTCACCACCCTACTTTGCGGTTCATGCACAAATGGCTAGGATTTTCTCTTTTTGCTAGAAATGATTTCTGCACAGTTAGGAATGATGAACTAAAGTTATTATATGCCATGGTTAAAAAAAAGAAGGTTTCACTTGTAAAATTCATGATAACACATTGGGCAGAAATTCCTGGACTTAAGGGAGATGTTGGGTGCACTTCTTTGGTCACCCGCATAGCTAGAAATTTGGGTTTACTAGCAAACACTTCTATTACATACATTGATAGTCCCTGATGGATTATTGATTATGGCTATCATGCACACATGTTAAAAAGGGCAAGGATGGGAAAATAGTCATGATGTATATGGACTACATAAATGAATTTCCGTTACTAGACCGAAACCTCGGTCTGTATGTGGTAGATTCGTTTGTCTTTGATTTGCAGAAAATAGAGCAAGCACCTCGTAGGAGTGCCTCTTCAAGGATCACTCGCAACCCGCAGCCTTGGTACCATGGAGACGACCCCATTCTAGAAGGCCCTACCTTCCTAGGTACACCATCCTATGCATGCAGTCTAGGACCAGCTAGGATCTTCTCGTATGCACCAACCTGAGCATGCTGGGTGGGAGCAGCCTTCTCCACATCATTCAGAGAGTTCCTGGCAATAGGGCCTAATTGGGCAATGGCAGGACGACAATTTTAACTACTACCAGCAGTAGTCTTACGAGGAGATCTCCAATGGCTACTAGGGAGGACGCATGTCCTTCTCTGCCTATGGCTACCATGACCATCCCATAGGTTATCATGAGCAGCAGATGGAGTACGCTCATTTCGACACTAGGCTCACTAGCATCAAGGAGAACCAATAGGAGATCTGGAACACTCTTCACCAACATTCCCAGTGGCAAGAAGGAGGACAACGCCTCATCGCCATCTAGCAACAACAGCAACAGGAGAATGACAACTAGAACTACTTGTTTGGTCATCTCCACATTGACCACCTGCCTCGCTGAAGGACCATAGCAACACCCAGCTTGGGGGAGGAACCCCCATTTACCTAAGGTAAGTTTTCTTTCTAGTATTTTATTATTTTATTTAGTTTATTTAATTTTTGAATTTGTATTAGTTAAAAAAATGCAAAACTAAAAAAACAACATAAAATTTTGCCTTTGTCTTATATATATATTACTATGGTATGATCTAAAAAAATGATGGAAACCAAATAAAAAGAGTGTGTATATAGTTCGCTTAAGGTGTGCTTTAGTTTGTTTTTAAGAGTCAATAAATAAATAAAACTTGAAGATGATCTCACATGATGGAAATGATGAATAGTTGCTCTGTTATAATTCCTTTAAAGTACCTAGTTTTCATCCTTGAATTCTCTTGAGTTTTGGATGAGATTGATTTGACATGAGAATTTGCTCTGAAATTGAAACTCGTGGATTGCATATGCTTGATCTAAGTCTAGGTAATTGACGAATATGATATGAGAATGTCTGAGCTGCTATTTATCTTGTTCCAAGTGATACTAAATTCTAGAGATTTCTTTTGAAAAATATAAAAGAGCAACATGATGAGATCATGTATGACAAAGCTTTGAATTTCTACTAGAGCCAAACATGTTTATCTAGGCTAGGAAAACTTCCACTTATATGCTACTTGTTTTGCATTGAGTTCAGTCAAGCTTTGTTGATGCCTTATGAGAGGTTTGTCATACTCTTAAAATCAAGATCACGTACACACCACTCGCATATGCACTACTCCTACACTGAGGGTAGGCGCAAAAACATGCCTTACATCTAGATCCACCCAAAAATGTTTTACTCCTACACTGGGAGTAAACACCAAAAATATGCTTCATAGGTTTTCCACCAAATAAATGCTCCAAGTTCTTGTTGCTATCTCTCAAAAGTTTGCTGTAGAAAAGAGGCATGGGCTATGCAAAAGTTATTCATAAAAAAATAAAAACAGAAGAAGAAAGAAGAATTTTAAAAATGGACAAGTGTCCGAAGTATTAAAACAATGGGTACTTAGATGCCCGCCTGAAAAAAGAGATGAATAATATAGCCCATGTTTTCTTACAATTGTTTCCAAGTTTTAAAATGAGAGATATGTTTTTAGGGAGCATAGTAGAATCAGGCTAGCCACCATATATATCCACCATATTCCATACACATGCATATTTTGATTTGATTGTATGACTTAACTCTCTTTGGATCTGAGGTTTGACTTTACAATATATGTATTGCAAGTATGCTCTCTTCGTGCAATTACCCTTCCTAATGAGCTCTGCATAAGCATTAGTTATAGGAGAAGAAAAAGGCATAACATTATTATTGCCTTGGTGAGGATCCACAAATACCACATATATGAGAGACTTGAGATTGTCATGCAATGGAATCTCTAAATTTTGTTTTGAAAAATTGCAAAAACTCCGGAATAATGGTTGAACAAAAGAACCTAAGACATAGTGCTTGACTTGATCATTCTGTCTTTCAATTGCTCAAGATCCAAGTGAAATCTAGAAAGCCCCATGGTTGAAGGTAATATGGGTAAGTTTGAAAGTCAGATCGATGAATTTTAATCTAGAGGGGGATTCTTGTTTGAACGCATGTGTACTTTTAAGGAGTTGCATCAATATTTTCAAAAATCCTAACTTTTTGATCCATTGCTAAGTTTGGCATTGCTCAGGGATGGGCAAAGGTTAAGCTTGGGGGAGTTTGTTGATGGTAGTTATCATCCAACATAAATAGTCAACTTTACTTGTATAAATGCATAAAAAGGATCACCAATATAGACCTAGGAGTTTAAACTGATAATTTCCATAAGTTTTGGTGAATCTATGTTTTCTGTAGGGCTTATCTAGAAAACAGTCAAGGAGGATCAAATTGTCAAATAAAATCACGCTTATCCATGGAGAAATAGACACCAGAAGGTTCCAGAAGACTCGAGAGGACTCCACACCAAAGCGGGGGCCAAGCCACTGCCAAGTGGGACCGCCTAGCCCCACCTAGAGGCCACCCAGCCCCTGGGGGACCCACTGTCAGCCTCCTTCATATGTTGGTTTCCCACCGCCTCTTAGTATGCATCTACACTGTCCTTTAATTTGGTTTGATCCAAGGGCTCACATTGAACGCTCTAGCCAATATAACCAGCCCTTGCCCCACCTCCATAGCATGCTGCCATAAGTCAAGAGTAGACTAGAAATTAGGGTTTCCAGAGAGAAGAGAATAGAGCTCCAATTCTTCAAGTTTCTAGTATAGGCTAGCTAGCAAGGTTCAAGTAGAGTTTGGGCTATCACTTAGGATTCTAGATCTGCCATCTTGAGACTGGTATAGCCATTGTATCTCTTTATTTATGACTTTGTGCTACTTCAATATTATGTTGCTATTTATTATGTTACTAGTTTGCACTAGTAATATGCTTGATATAGTTATGATTGATGATGAATATATGCATATGTTCGCAAAGCTCTTAGCTCAGTTCTTGAGAGAGTTAAGTGGTCGACATTATGTAAGCATGGTGCTTAGATATTGTTTGCCTGTAGATGCATTCTGCACTCTGGGTCATGTGGTAGATCGCAGATGTGACACTCCTGTTGAGTCCTTTGTAGTCCACTCCCCATTTGTAGAGCACGTAGAACATGATTGTGAAGGAAGACAAGCTCTGTTCTTAATCTTTCTTAGTAATGTTCCTTATGCGTAGATCCAAAGTTAGTTATACTATAGATGAGGGTGTATATACTTGGGTGTACAAAAGACTTAGTAGATAAATAATGACTCAGGAATCTTTTGCTCTTGATGAATCTATTGCTTAGCCTTACTACATTTTATGAGTATCTATTTCTATCTCTGGAATACCATTATTACCTTACACTTATCATTTATTTATCACTTGACTTACCCCTACCATAGCATGAGAGTGGTTTATCATAAGTATACATATTTGTCAATATCTCTATGTCAGCACAACCCCATAGCTCCTCCCTGTGGATAAAATATAAATAACGATACTCGGTATACTCTTGGGTGAAATGCTACAATGGTATATTATCTATGCGCTTGCGGATACCTTATATATATAGTTTACAAGTGTTCTAATAATTACCAACAACGCATTTCTGGCATCATGCTAGGGATGACAACTTAGTTAAGAGTGATGCTAAGAAATGTCAACAGAGCTCCATCATATTCTAGGGCATAGCTAGTTTGGCTAGGTGTAGAGGGAGGCAAGCATGCTTCGCTTGGATTCCTGATCGTGTCAAGAGTGTGGTTTGGTATAATCTTTGTACCCCCTCTCTTTTATATCTCCATTAGTTTTATATGCTAGCTACAATTGTTATGACAATATCAATATTCATCTCATTTATGTTCTTCATTATAATGTTCATCATCTACTTTGATTATATGCTTAGTATAGTTGGATTATCATCATATTCATGCATAAGTTCGTATAGCACTCACTCTAAGGTACCATGGGTGGGTGGTCGACATTGAGTAAGCATGGTGCTTATACATTGTTTATCTGAGAATACACCCCATATTCTAGGTCATGTGGTAGATCACGGATGTGGCACTCCCATTGAGTCCTTTGTAGTCCACTCCTGATGTAGGTAGCACATAGGATCTGATTATGAAGGAAGATAAGCTCTGTTCTTACTCTTCCCTAGTAATATCCCTTATGTGTAGATATGAAGATGATCATAGCCATGATTACTAGATGTAATTGCACTAATCAATGTATGCTTTGACTTGTAATTAAGAATGACATAAGAATTATTCCACTAATATTCTACCTGACCATGCGATTGCCATAGAAAGGTGAACTCTGAGTGATTTATCATTGATCAATACTTATTATTATATATATACATATATATATACATATATATACATATACACACACACACACATATATATATATATATTATCCTATGAATTACCCCTATTATGAGTAGAATATTGTTTATGGTTTACTTCTCCATCAATAGTATAAGTTATCAATACATGTCCATGCTAGACCTTCCCTGTGGTAAAAATATAAATAACGATACCTGAAATACTCTCGAGTGAAGTGCTACAATGGTATATTATCTATGCACTTGTAGATACCTTTTCATTCATATCTATATATTCTTTCTAGCCACATAAGATGATAAAGAACTACTTAGTATCATTCTAGTAGTGATGCTAGGCAGCACCAACAAGCATCTTTAGCACCATCACTAGGGATGACAACCTAGTAAAGTAATGTTAGGAGATGTAGGTAATTAATAGGTGGGTATTAAAACAAGTGACAAGTTAATAAATACTAATAAGCATTTCTGGCGCTGTTGCCGGGGAAGGTTGCTAGGCAAAGGAAGTATTGATAAACTTATACTATTGATATGATCGAGATAACAATTGACCTCTACTCAAACAGGCTTACCCTTGTGTTGTCTACTTGTGTATCTTATGCAGGGTAATGTATGACCGGTTTTGATCTTCTAACAAACTACGTTGATGATCCAGAAGCACTACTTAAGAGAACTAAGGCTAAACTCAAGAAAGTTTTAGCTTTAGATTCAGAAGACAACCAAATAAGGTGAAGCTTAACACCTGAATTTGAAGCTATGGCTAATAAGACTCTCTGTGAATTCTCTACTCCAACTATGGCCAACATCCATACTAGACTGACAACCAATGTCAGAGATGATGGATTTGAAGTCAAGCCAGCTCTCATCAACATGGTGCAAGCAAGCCAATTTTGTGGAAAGGCACATGAAGATGCAAGTGCTCATCTCCAACACTTTCTAGAGATCTGCAGCACTTTCACCATCAAAGGAGTAACCAAAGATGCCATACTACTTCACCTTTTCCCATTCTCACTCTTGGGGAAGGTGAAACAATTGTTCTACGCCAACAAAGATAGAAACACTACATGGGATAACTGCTCCACTGCCTTCCTAGCAAAGTTCTTTCCCATAGGCGAGACCAATGCTCTACATGGGAGAATTTCAAGTTTTTAGCAGCAACATAATGAATATATCCCTAAGGCATGGGAATGTTTTCAAGACTACATATCAGAATGCCCTCATCATGGGATGGAGAATTGACTACTCATGCAGACTTTCTACCATGGGTTGACCAATAGTACCTATGAGACTATGGACGCTGTTACTGGAGGTGTATTCCTATCACTCACACTCCCAGCTGCGACAGCTCTTGTGGAGAAGATGGCCTCCAATCAATGTTGGAATGAAGAACATGTTCAGACCCACAAGAGAGGTGGAGGTATGCATCAACTCAAGGAGGTAGACATGCTATCTACCAAGATGGACCTGCTCATGAAGAAGCTCGAAGACCGAGCCAATGAGAAGCAAGAAGTCATGCACATTCATGATTCTTGCATGACAAGTGGAGAGTGTGGAAACACTGGGCATTTGGGGAATAGTTGCCTAAAATTCATGAGGATGTGAACCTCATCAACAATAACTACTATCGTCCTCAACAGAATCAAGGATGGAACCAACAACAGAGGCCAAACTATCAAGGTAACAATTATAATAATTTCAATCAACCACCTTTGAGAGAATTAATTGCTAGCCAATCCAAACTTATGGAGGGATTATCTAGAAAGGCAGCTACCAATGATAAGATTCTAGAGAACATAAATAATAGAATGGATAGCTTTGCTTCTGCCATTAAGAACTAGCATAGCTTTAATAAAATGATAGAATCACAAATAGCTCAGTTGGCAGTTGTTGTTCCTCCATCTGACAAAGGTAATATTCTGGGGCAGTCAGAAGATCTAGAAACTACAAATCTTATCGATATTCACAATGTAGGTTACTACTACATGGAGCCATCGATGGGAAGGTGGATAGATTATACCTTGCGGACAAGAAAGGTGATCTAGGGAGACATGTCATCCCCATCGCCATTGGACCTCACATTTTCCAAGAAGCTATCTGTGACTTCGGAGCAAGTGTCAACATCATGCCTAAGGTAATCTATGAGAAAATTTTAGGAGATCCTTTATTGTACATAAATATGCATTTGCAGCTTATAGATCAGTCACCCTGCTACCCTAAGGGAGTTCTTAAAGATGCCATTGTTTGAGTGGGACAATCATATCTTCCCGTAGATTTTGTGGTTTTGGAAACAGGTGGAGGTGTAAGGGCACCCATTATCTTGGGCTGAGCTTTCCTAAGCACCACAAAAACCATCATCTACGCGGACAATGCCAAGATCTACTTCATAATCAAGGATAGAAAGGAGAAGTTTTCTATCAAGAATCGCATCCTACAATCTCCTAGTCATCCACAAAAAGCATACCTGCTCAAAGAAACAACAGCGACCAAGAAGAAAAACAACAGGAGGAGGAAGAACAAGACTAGGTATTCACCAGAAGAATCAGTCAACATGATCAACACACTCCGATCTGAGTATGACCACCTCCTCACTTCACCATTCCTTGCCAAGAAGGATGATCCTAGCATACCAACGATCGAGTGTACCATTGGACAAAGAATCTTCCACAAGACCTTCTACGACATTGGATCGGGAGTCAACATAATGTCCAAGGTAACATATGAATACTTATTTGGTAACAAACCTTTATACCCTACATATATGTAATTGCAGATGGCGGACCAATCAATCTAATTCTTGGAAGGCATAGCGAAAGATGTCATGGTAAGAATACAAGATCACTTTGCACCTGCCGACTTCATGGTTCTGGACATGGGAGAAGAAGAGGATGATACACCCATCATCTTAGGAAGTCCACTTCCAATTCCCTAAAGAAAAGGTACACTGTTATTTCAATAGTTATACTACTTATGAGTAGCCAAAGAAGAGCTGCTCTAGGAGGAGACATCGAATGTCTCAACATCAAAAGAACCAACCCCTATGGAATGAATGGGAAGATGAAGAACCTAAAGAGCCTGTGAAAGATGAACCTGCTCTGCCAAAGTTAAGACCACATACTAAGCAAGTATGGAAAGAGAAGGTGACATCACTATCAGAGTTACCATCACAAGATGTGCAGCCATCTGGGTCTCCACCGCCAAGACCAAATGATGCACCTGAAGAATGAAGGATTTTCCTCCAGCCGAGTCCTGTCTAGAGGACTTAAAATTCTAAACCCTCGCCGTGAGGTAACATCGGTAGTTATCCATATTTACTTTCTAGCATTGCATAAATTATTTGTCTCTTTAGCATATTTACTTTTCTGCATTAGCATTGCATTAGTAAAAGAGAATAAAAAATTTCATTATTGCATTATAAAAATCCTAAGCCCCATGTGAATAATTCTATGGTGTAAAAACCCATAGGAATATTCACCGTGGTGGCATAAATATTAAAAATACCATATATGCATATTTTCTTTCTGCATTATATAAATAAGAAAATCCAAAAATTTATTAGAAGACATCCTGCTAGAAAATTTGTCTAAACCCACAAGGACAACTAATCTCCGAATGGCTGACCGCTAACCCCATATCCTAATCTATGCCATGAGTTTTGGTGTTTTTGTTTGAGTATTCTACAGGATGATAAATAAGACCAAGAGAAAGTTCACTCGGCTATAGTCATCTCGCTCCACCCATGGACGAGAAGGACATACGCTGGCAAACCCTCTCTGAGAATGATCACTAAACATTCAACAATCGATCATGGCAACATCTAGCTTGGGGGAAGAGCATCCCCCGTGTATCTAGCTAAGTATTTCTTTCCTTTAGTTTTACTATTTTTGATTTTGCTTTATATTAGCTAAAGAAATAAAAAGATGCATAACAAACTAAAACAAAATAAAAATTTGTCCTAGCGAGTTATATATATATATATATATTAGTAAAGTGTGATCTTAAAACCTGAAAACAAAATAAAAAGTGTGTGTCTAGATTTCTTTAAGTTTGATCTTTAAGAGCTCAATAAATAATTGGACTATGAGATAATTGCTTGCAATGGAAATGATGAATAGTTGCTCTGTTGTAATTCCTTCAAGTACCTAGTTTTTAGCCTTGAATTCTCTCGAGTTTTGGATACGACTGTCTTGATATAAGAATTTACTCTGAACTTGCAACTCGTGGGTAGCATATGCTTGATCTAAGTCTAGGTAATTGATGGATATGATATGAGAAGGTCTGAGCTGCTGTTTATCTTGTTCCAAGTGATACTAGAGTTCTGCATATTTATCTTTTAAAAAACATAAAAATTCTATATGATGAGCTCCTGTATGACAAGCTTGAGTTCCTACCAAAGCCAAAGTGATATTTAGACTAGGAAAACTTCCTCATATATGCTGCTTGTTTTGCATTGAGTTTAGTCAAGCTTTGTTGACCCTTATGAGAGGTTTGTCATGCTCTTAAAATCAAGATCATGTACACACCACCCACATATGCACTACTCCTACACTCAGGGTAGGTGCAAAAACATGCCATTCCATCTAGATCCACCCAAAAATGTTGTACTCCTACACTGGGAGTGAACACCCAAAATATGCCCTATAGGATATTCATCAAATAAATGCTCCAATTTCTTGTTGCTGTCTTTCAAAAGTTTAGTTGAAGAAAAGAAGCATTGGGCTATGCAAAAAGTAATTCATAAAAAAAGAAGAAAAAAGTTAAAAAAGGACAAGTGTCTGAGATATCTAAAACAATGGGTACTCCGATGCTCACCTGAAAAGAAAAAAAGAGAAGAAGAAGAGATGAATAAGATAGCCCATGTTCTCTTGTAAAGTATTTTTCAAAAGAGAGATATGTTTTCAAAGAGCATAGTAGAATTAGGTTAGCCACCATATATATCCACCACACATCCACATGCATGCACATCTTGATTTGATTGTTTGACTCAACTCTCTTTGGATCCGAGGTTTGACTTTACAATATATGTATTGCAAGTATGCTCTATGCTTTCTCCCTACCTATGAACTCCACATAAGCTTTAGTTGTAGGAAGAGAAAGGCATAGCATCACTATTGCCTTGGTGAGGATCCACAAATACCACATATATTGAGAGACTTGAGAGTGTCATAGAATGGAAGCTCTGAGTTTTATTTTGAAAACCTATAAAAACTCTAGAATAATGATTGAGCGAAGAACTTGAGAGATAGTGCTTGACTTGATCATTTTGTCTTTCAAATGCCCAAGACCCAAGTAAAGGCTAAGAAGGTAATATGGGTAAGTTTGAAAGTCAGATCGGTTTATTCTAATTCGGAGGAGAATTCTTGTTTGAATACATGTGTACTTTTGAGGAGTGAAAGCATTGCAGCAACTCTTGATCCATTTATGCTGAGTTTAGCTTTGCTAAGGGACTAGCAAAGGTTAAGCTTGGGGGAGCTTGTTGACGATAGTTAACAACCATTATAAAATATCAATATAACATGCATAAGGGCATAAATATGATCACCAACCAAGATCTAGGAGTCTAAACTAATAAATTCCATGAGTTTTGGTGAATCTATGATTTCTACAGGGTTTATCTAGAAAACCGTCAAGGTGGACCTAGATGTCAGAATTAATTGTGCTTATCCGCCGCGAAACAGACACTAGAAGGCTCTAGAAGACTCGAGAGGACTCCACACCAAAGCAGGAGCTGAGACACCGCCAGGTGGGGCCGACCAGCCCCATGTAGAGGCCGCCCGTCCTCCTAGGGTCCCACCTGTTAGCCTCATTGCAATGTTGGTTCTCCACCACCTCCTAGCTTGCATCTACGCCGTCCTTTAAGTCAGTTTGATCCAAGGGCTCACATTAGATGCTCTAGCCTATATATACCAGCCCCTACCACCCCCTGAGGCATCAAGTCATTTGAGAAGACAAAAACCTTAATCATCCTCAAAGCTCCATCATATTCTAGGGCATAGCTAGTTAGACTAGGTCTAGAGGGAGGCAAGCAGGCTTCGCTTGGATTCTTGATCGTGTCAAGAGCGTGGTTTGGTATAATCTTTGTAGCCCCTCTCTTTTTGTATCTCCTTTACTTTATATGCTAGCTACAATTGTTATGACAATATCGTATTCATCTCATTTATGTTCTTCATTATAATGTTCATCGTCTACTTTGATTATATGCTTAGTATAGTTGGATTATCATCATGTTCATGCATAAGTTCATATAGTACTCACTCTAAGGTACCATGGGTGGGTGGTTGACATTGTGTAAGCGTGGGGCTTATACATTGTTACCAGTGAATACACCCTATATTCTAGGTCATGTGGTAGATCACGGACGTGACACTCCCATTGAGTCCTTTGTAGTCCACTCCCCGATGTAGGTAGCACGTAGGATCTGATTACGAAGGAAGATAAGCTCTGTTCTTACTCTTCCCTAGTAATATCCCTTATGTGTAGATATGAAGATGATCTTAGCCATGATTACTAGGTGTAATTGCACTAATCAATGCATGCTTTGACTTGTAATTAAGAATGACTTATGAATTATTCCTCTAATATTCTACCTGACCATGCTATTGCCATAGAGAGAAGTACTCTAAGTGATTTATCATTGATCAATACTTATTAT